>NC_056729.1:727389521-727657021 GCF_019279795.1 Protopterus annectens
TTTTTTCCCCCTTTTAAAAAATTTTTGGGTCCTTTTTTTAATTTATGTCCTTTTGGTTAACCCAGTGGGAAATTTCCAGCCGATTTTTTTTTTTAAAAATTTTTTTCTAAATTTATAATTTCAAAATTTTTTTAAATAAAGAATAATTATTTAAATTTTAAAAACAAATTTTTTTAAATTTTTAAAATTATTATTAATTTTATTTATTGTAAAAAAATAAATAATTTCAAAATTCTTTATTTTTTTTCCCCCAAACTTTTTTAATTTTTTAGAAACCCCTTTTTTAAAATTTTAAAAAAAACAAAAAATTAAATTGAAAAATTCACAAAAAAAAACCCCCTTTTTTAAAAATTTAAAATTTTTTTTTTCCCTTTTAAAAAAAAATTTTTTTAAAATTTTTAGCTTTTCATTTTTATTTACATTTTTTATGAAAATTGAAACATTTTATTTTTTCCATGATTGGGAAAATTTTTCCAAAAGTTTTTTATGGGGTTCCAAAATTTTTTAAAATTTTGTCCAAAAAATTTTGCCCACAGATAAATGTTATACAGTATTCATGTAACATCTCGTCAGCATATTTACTATGATGATGAAATCTGGCTGGGGGTTGAATTACAGTGATGTATATACGTACATGACGTTGTCCACCTTCATCAGGCTTTCCCACCCTTGTATTCCATAGGTTCATAGGTTCATACTAGGCTATCTGCCCTAGGGCATTTATAAGCCTAGCCAGAGTGTGTTTGGCTTTCGCCACCCATTTTAAATTAATTTTGCTATGTCCTTTTTCGAGGTTAGTATACTGTGCCTCTGTCTAACAGTGACACAGAAGTGATACCCGGGGTAAACCTATGATCTCCCATCCACTCATCAAGATTCCTCTTGAAGAGAGTCAATGAGGGACTCTGCCTAACCTGGACTGGGATTTTATTCCAGAGTGAAGGGAGCCTCTGGGTTATGAATCTGTCCCTCCAGCATGTCCTATTTATTTCAGTACTGAGGTGCAAGTCTCTCGAGCGCGTAGCTCAATGGGATTTGGATTTTCTGAGGTGTAGCATGTTCTTTAATTCCGGGTTGGACATGGCTTTATACGTCAGGCACAGATCGCCTCTGAACAAGCGGTATGCCACTGAGTAGATCTGGAGTTTCTTTAACCGGGCAGCATATGGCATCTGTTTGAGCCCTTTGATCCTCTTGGTGAGGTACTTTTGGGGTCTTTCCAGTTGCTGCAGGTGTCTGGTAAGGTACATCCCAAAAGGGGCATTGTACTCAATTATGGGCCTGATGAGGGATGAGTAAAGAGGCACGATGACCTCCCCTGATCTAGATGTGAATCCTTCATGATTAGGTGGGCTGTATAAAATGTTTTTCTAACCACTTTGGCCACGTGGTTGTCAAATGAGAGATTGCTATCAACTTGGGTCCCCAGGTCCCTAATTACTTCTTCTGTACTTAATGGATTACCACCTATGTGGTAATTTGTGGGCACTTTGTTTTGCCAAAGGGATGACTATACACTTTTGGCATTTAGCTTGAGGCCATGGCTCTGGCACCAGTTGTCTGTTTCTATGAGGCCCTTTTGGAGGATGCTTGTGTCGGCTGGAGAGTTGATTATGGCACACAGTTTGCAGTCATCTGAACTTGGTCAGCCACAGTCCTTCCGTGTTTGCCTGTACCTCGAGAAATATATACCAAACAAGAGAGGTCCCAGGACTGAGCCTTGTGGGACGCCACTTGTAACTGGTTTGGAGTCTGACATGGCTCCAGCAATTCTAACCATGTGGGTTCTGTCCTTGAGCCAGTTTGCAACCCATCTAGTGACATAGGCGTTTATATTTAAGCTGCTGACCTTATCTATAATGCCCGAGTGGGGTATTGTATTGAAGGCTTTGCAGGTCCAGGTAGGCTGTGTGGACCACCTTCCCCTGGCCAATGGCCTTGGTGACTGTTTCAAAGAAATCAACCAGGTTTAAGAGGCAGGATCTGCCCTTAACAAAGCCAAACTGGGTAGGATCCAGTGTCTGTAGGTCCCCAATATCTTTATTTATGAGGTCCATGATGATCCTTTCCATAGCTTTGCAGACCAAGCTAGTCAGGCTTATGGGGCGATAGTTTCCAGGATCCATTGAGGCACCACCTTTGTGGAGAGGGACCACTGTTGCTGTACGCCACTCTTTGGGTACATATCCTGTAGTAAGGCTGAGATTGAACAGTAGTTTTATGTTTGGGTTTAGCTCTTCTTGGAGTTCATGTAGGAAGCAGCCCGGGACACCGTCTTGTCCCATTGATGCTGTGTTTTTTTCTTTGGAGAGGGCGGCTCTTACCTGAGCATCTGAGATGTCAGGGGGGCAGCACTCTGCTGGGATAGATATTCGCCCTTTTGGTGTGGGGGGGGGAAGTTTGCGCTGAACCTGTCAGCTAGGATGTTGGCAATGTCTGTGGGTTTGGTGTATTTTTTGTCATTTTGGACTAATTCTGAGCATATCTGGGAATTCCCACCCAGGTTCCTAACATAACTAAAGAAAGCCTTGTGATTATCCTTAGTGTCCTGTGCAATTTTTCTCTCGAAGCTGGCCTTAGACGATTTTAAGAGTGCCGTAGTTTTTGCTAATACTGATCAGAGATGCCTTCCCTTTTGGGATTTTGCTCTATCATGTAGTAGCTTCCTCCTTCTATTGTATAGTTTGTTTATGGCTGGGGTCCACCAGACAGGACATCTGCCTTTGGAGGATTGGGTCTTGGTTTTATTTGGGATTGTGATGATCCATGCATTCCTGAAGGTCTTCATAGAATGCGTTTATAAAGGATTCTGCGGTCTGGGCCATATTTTCCACAGGCCCGGGCTTTGAAGGATTCCACCTCAGTTTTGAGGAGTGTGAAATTTGCTTTAGAGAAGTTTTTCACTGTGGTTTTCTGGGCAGGGGGTGGGGTCGGGATGTGAATATCCAGTGAGATTAGTTTATGGTCTAATCTTACCAGTGAGGGATACACTTCTGGTCTGGAGCATAGAGTCCCCATGTTGGTGATGATCAGGTTCAGTATGTTTTCCCCTCTTGTGGGAGTGGTAACAAGTTATTCCATAGCATTTGAGTTTATAAATTCTAGGAACCTTTGGGCTAGGGTGTTGGAGCTAGAGTAATGCTCCCAGTCTATGTTTGGGTAGTTGAAGTCGCCCAATATAATGGTGTTTGGAGAGACCTTCATATTTTCCAGTATTCTCAGGAAGGCCGATTGGGGTTCCTGGGTTTGGGAGGGTGGTCTTTAGCAGGCTATAAACTGGAAGGCAGTTTTACCCACTGTTAGTTGCACATGGATAGTCTCTGATGCTTCGTGCTGTGCCACCAACCTGGAGGTGTGAGTATCTTTGACGAATATTGATACTCCCCCTCCTTTTGTGGTTTGGTCCAAGTTTTGGGACCGAAAAGCATGGTATGAGGTATAACCTGGTAGTGCTGGGGTGCTCTTGGGAGCCTTGAACCAGGTTTTTGTTACTGCACAAATATCGATGTTCTCCATGCTAAGGAGAGTTTTGAGTGCATGCATCTTGAGGTTTAGACTTCTGGCGTTGAGTAGCATTACTCTTAGTTTCTTATCCCTTGTGATACCTATGGAGGTGGGTTTGTCTTTTGAGCCTTGCCTAAAAAAGGCACTATGGGGGTAGCAAAAGCCTTTGCCAATATCTGAAAGCCCAGAGGTGACAGGTGCAAGCCGTCCCTAGCGATGCATCGTGGCTTGTCGAGCATGTCATCCCAGGCTGACAGGCATTGGATCTCCTTTGAATGACACCAATACTTAAGCCAATTGTTGAAATTGATCATCTTGTCTTCATATTGTGGCATCATTCTTGGTGAGGGTAAGATGCTACTCAAGGTCAGGGTCATACCAGCCTGGGCTACATGCTCAGAGAGCTCCTCTATGTCTCTTTTCATGTAGTCCAGGGAGGTACGTCTCAGGTCATTCACACCAGCATGGACAATGACTGAGCCATATTTGTACTTGCCTTGGGGTGACCTGAGTGCGTGTGTTATGTGGCGGATCCTAGCACCCAACAGGCAGCTCACCATGACCTTTTCCTTGTTCAGCCTGGTGAGCAGGACGTCAGTGTGCCTGAAGATAGAGTCACCTATTACAAGTGTATCAGGTGTGTTGTTTAGCCTTAAGGGCTGTGACTGTTCGGCACACTGGCTTTGTGAGCTATGTGTTGCACGTGTTTTGTTTTGGGGTAGCGGTTGCTTGGGTGTCTGCTTTGGAGGTCTCTGCTGCTTAGGCAGATTTTTATTTAGAGCCTCCGAGTATGTTTTTGTGTGTTTATGTGTTTGGTTTGCTGTCGTGGAAGGTCTATGTGAGACTGGAATTGTAGTGAGTGTGGTTTCCTTCTCCTCCTGACTGGTTATGCCAGTACTGAGTTGAGAGAGCTTAGCCTCCAGTTTGGCTATATGGTTGCATCTCTCACATGTGTTGGAATTTGTTGGGAGGAGGAGAGGGTTGTCTGTGTACATGAGGCAGTTGTAACATTGCCTCAAGATTCCCAGATTCACCAGCTGGACTGGAGAGGAGATTGACAACTGACCTTTGGACATGCTAGAATAGTATTGGGAATTCCTTTATAATTCAAAAAGGGGCAAATGGGGAACAAGGTACTCAAGGGGAGTTTGTGAGGGTGTAGTGCTTTTAATTTTTAGTGCTGACTTAGTGAGCAAGTGCCAGGTAACTTAAATGCAATGTGTTACAGGTAACTTAAATGCAAAACGACAAACAGTAACTTTCTTTCAAGTGAAACAAGGAAATAAGTACAGTAAGCAATGCAGATATCACTAGGGATCCACAGAAGTGCTAAAAAGCCGCGTTTTAGGTGGAATTAGCATTTCAGGGAAATAACAAGCAAACAAACAACAAGCATACAAACAAAGCTAGATTCAGCAGGCCTGGATCTAGCCTATGCTACAGCAAACAAGGTGTACCAATTTCAGTAAGAAACAGTTCAAATATGCAGGCACTATAAGCCTTTAACCAGAAATTCCCAGCTCAGAAGGACAGAGTCCAGCCTCTCCTCCCACAAGAGTGCAGACCACGAACCTTCTTAATGTAGATTTCATTGGAAATCTGTATGTACACACTCCGGCCAAAACGGTCGGCGTATCACCTTCTTTTGCTTATATGTCAATTTTTGGGGTATCTCGCAAGGGCTGCTCCTGTCTGTGTTCAAGATTAGATTTCATGGGTGCACTGTAAACCCCCCCCGGTTGTATCCTGCCTGTGGTCTGGGGAGCAGTGGACTATTTACATTGTTTGTGGGTTTGTGTGTATGTTTCCTCTGTCTGGCTGGGGGGGGGGGTCATGCTATGTGTTACATGTTTCTTGCTTGGTCCCCTCACTTCCATTGGCATAGCCTGTGGACATATGTCATTCTTGTGTGTTGTTTCCTACCACAGCTGTACATCTGTGTATATCTATGTACACACCCACACACACACACACACACACACACACACACACACACACACACACACACACACACACACACACACAAACACACACATATATATGCGTATATATATATATATATATATATATATATATATATATATATATATATATATGTGTGTGTGTGTGTCTGCAACTATATATATATATATATATATATATATATATATATATATATAGATATATGTCTGTAGGGCAATGCATACCTCCTTCAAATGCACTTAAACACACTTACTGGTGCTTATTTATGCTTAAACCTACTGACTACTGCCTTATTCATTATGACACTGACACTTCGCTCCAGTTCACTTTTAATTGTTATTATGCAGGTTATACAGCAAACAGATGTTGAAATATGTTCATATACAGATTACCAATGGAAAATGGTATGTGCTGCAGTGGGATTTGGAACGGGAATGTCTGTTCGTTAGGCGGATGCTCTAACCACTACACTATTGCTGTGCTGCTTCATTTGCATATATACCCATATACCCATGACTTCTAGTTCCCCAAACACCCACCCCAACACTACACTAACAGAGCAGTCATCCATTCTCCAGTTGGATACACGGTGTATCCACACCACTACACATTGCCCACTCCCTACTCCTGTAGACCCATCCCATGGGTTGACTCACTCGACATATCCTCAGACATCCCAAACTTTTAGTCCACAAACATTGGTGAAATGAGTGACCAATAGGACACTATTCGCAATTTTTGGGTTGTCCCACTTGGGACACACGTCTGTATTTCAAGATTAGACTCTATACTTCATTACATCATTACTCCAGTTAACATGACACTACAATAAATTAATAGGTATGACTATGTGGTAACGTGAGAGCTAATGTAAGAGTTCGGCGATATTATTTTACAAATACGACCGGTTTAGTGATTGGCATTGCTGTAGCAGGCAGATCACAGGAATGATTCCATGTGTAAGAAAGTCCTCACATTTGATTTTTTCAGCACAGCACTGACTACGGACATTGCACACACTTCTGCATTTTAGCAGTTTCGTCCCTTCCCTCTTATGCACAACCTATTATTCTATCTACTGTCGGGGTATGTAGGGGCACTTTCATGTTATTTATGTCTGCAAAAGGAATGAATGTGTTACAGGGAATGTACTTCTACATATAGATGTATGCATGTGTGTATGCATATATACTTATAACGAACTCGCTGACCTCCACAAGGCAGTCCAATTAGAACCAGGCCATCCAACCCTGACATGCCTGGATCCATAATTTCATAGCCATAGTTCCTCCACCCCATCCGAGTTCGACATAGACGCAAACCATCCATTTTCTGGTTGCTATCACAGCCATGACACACCTCCACACATTGCCCTCTCTCCAGCATTAGGGGCTCTACATGTATGTTGTCCCATCCCATATATTATCAGGCTCTCCCACCATTTAGTCCTTGAACATACCTGCCCTTGCTTGTGTAATGGTCGGCGGTCCAACCATCCTAGCAATTTTTGGGTAGTCCCACCAGGGTCTACCCTGTGATTGTTTGTAAAGTAGACTTAGCAGATTGGCAATGTTATTCACACTGGTAGTATCCTGCCTGTGGTGTGAGTAGCAGTGCTTTACTCACCCCTGCCCAGCTGGGTATGACATACACTGACAGCACTAAATATTACTGGAGCTGCTGTTGATTCCCTTCTCATTCTTTTTGTATGCTTTATTGTTACAACGTTCATTCTTCACACACACACACACACACATATATATATATATATATATATATATATATATATATATATATATGTATATATATATTATATATATGTACATACACATGCACATACATCTACATAATTATATACATTTCCTATGCTGGGCACTGCTTACACCCGCACAAGCGCACTCAGACTTGCTTACTGGTAGTTATATATGTTTACTACTGCTTATTTGTGCTTACACCTACTTACTAGTGCCTTATTCATTATGACACTACCACTTTGATTGAATGACATTAGTTAAACATTTCATGCAGTACTCCAGTTCACATTTACGTTATTATGTAGGTTATAAGGCAAAACGACATTCCACATGGAAAATGATATGTGCTATAGTTGGGCTCAAACTGTGCATGCCTGTTCATTAGGCGGATGCTCTAACCCCTACACTATTGACGTTAACATTGATTCTGCTTGTTTTTCTCTATTTGGATGATTTTGATGTGTAAGCTACACTAAGCAGAGGGTAGCGATGCCGCAAGCACGCTGCACTTCGCTTACACTTTCGATATTGAAGCAATACAAATGTAAAATAGGGATTCGGGGAATCTAATTGTGAAAGTTCTAGGGACGGGGCTCAACAATCCACTTCGTGCTTGTGTGTTTACTACTTTGATTTTATTTCAGTGTTCTTGGACACTCTTGTATGCTTGGCATACATTTCAGTATCCGCAGACACTGAATTAATTGCTTACTGTTAATGGTGGGCTCTAATAGTAAGCATAGTAGGTTGTGCAACTGTGGGGGCATGTTTCTGCCTCCGTAGAGCACTTAAACATGCCTCCTGCACTCGCACACATTTCCTGTGCACGTCGAGGGTGCGTCAGCACGCCCTCATAAATATTCATATGGTGCTGCTGCATCATCTTTAATGAGGACTCTCGTCGCAAGGCTAAAACCGTCCTTTAGCTGAGCTTCATGAATCTCGGGCTATATCTTTTACGGTTTGTTAGCATTCTTGGCTTAACAAGTTGCTTCTACCTTACAGATAACTTGCTCACAGATATCTCATTAACTAAAAAATAGCCATTCATGAAGCTCTTATAAAATCTCTATACAAATACCATACCACCTCCACTAATATGAGAAGCTGACGTGACTATGTTTCCAGAAAGCTATACTTATTACAAGCTTACATTCTGCACCATATAAAAGCCACCTCTTACATTAGAAAATATCTAACTACTTTACAACCCGGAACGCAAATCTCTTAGATATTGTCATATCCTCACAAATCTTCACCCACTATTACAACTAACCCCCTTTAACCAGCAATAGCCCCACTCCAACCAATTTATCTAGCTCAAACAATATTTGCATAGCTGGAAATAAGGACTTTAAAATAGCTTATATCAACACTCACAGATTACATAATACATGGGTCACCCCAGAGGCATGGATTGCCATGGAAAACTCTCACATTATAGCTATAACCGTGACCTGGCTAATAGATAAGTTCTGTCCTTCTACCTTTATCCAGTAAAACTACTGCATCCGCTATGATACTAGCCTTGGCAACACAAGGGATGGTGGATTCATACCCTAAGTCAAACAAAACAAACCATTAGACTTTATTGACTCCAACAATGCTAACCAAAGTAATGCCAAAGCTCCTATCTGGATAACAGCTAAACATGCCATAGGAAAACATACATACCTCACCATCACCAACATTTCTGTATACCAAACTGTTCTCACTATTAATTATAACACCCTTCTAGAAATATTCCCTAAAGGGTGCTATAAAAAACATTCTCCTAGGATACTTCAATTTCAGTTCAGTTGGCTCTGATGCCAAGGATCTCAACAAAAGTTTGCAATAGCTTAACCTAGAGCAGCTAGTAAAGGATCTGGCCAAATGATATACAAATATTAAAATATTACCCATTTGCCTTAGTTACCACTTCTCAGTAATCATCTCATGGTCATTGAAACCAATAATGTCCACTTCCCAAATAATCAGCAGTCACTCATTCCCTACATAAGAACTGGCCATCCTTGATTATCAGCTGACTACTGTTAATCGGCCACATTGGGATCTTCTTAAAGATACATTACTGCTGCTAGCACTCTTCACCAAAACTCTGTCTTCAGTCCAAACCTCATTATTCCCCAGTAATATGCAGGAGGACAAAAGGGCAGAAATGCCCATGTCTGAAGAATGGCATTAGGAATCTCATGAAACAGAGAGACAATGGCTGGGCAATCTAATAAAAAAAAATACCTGGATGAACATTAATGCCAAATTTACCTCTCCTTTAAAAAGTAAACCAGAACAGCAACCATCTCTGCCAAATCACTGTACTTAAAAAAGTGTCTTCTACTAACAACATAAAACACTTCTGAGAGGAAAGAAAGCAGCTAAACAGGGCAATTTAAACATGCCTATTGCTACTCTGGCTCTATTACAAGTAACTCAAGCAATAATCCAGTAGAGAAATATAAATCCTTTCTCACTTTAACTATGCAAACCATCACCAGTTATTTTCATGACAGCACTACCCCTCATACAACTTCAGATAATTGTGCACAATCTCAAATGTATCCCTTAGATGAATGTGCAGTAAGCTTCCACTTCTGTGAGATCTCTTTAAAGGGAACTGATACCTTCCTAAAAAACTGAAGCTCCACCTCTTCTAAATTTTGTCCACCTTACTTTTCTTAAGAGAGCAGCAAATAAAATTGGCAAGCCTCTTGTTTGTATGTACAATCTGTCCATATTCCATCAAAATCCTAATCCCCAAAGGACCCTTACTGAAAACCATAAACACTTTAAACCTATCTCTAATCTTTGTCCACTCACTAATGTAGTTGAAAAAAAATTCTATACAAAAAATGATCAGGCACATTAATATCTTAGGCCTACTGTTGGACAAGCAACATTCCTCTAGAACTATAAAAGTACTACTATCTGCAATTGACAAAACCTACAATAAAACTAATGATGTGCTCAATATAGCTGGAATATTCATTAACATGACTAAGTTATCTGAAGCAATAAACCACAGTATGCCCATCAACATAAATAACTTTGGTCAAAATGCTATTAAGTGGTCCCAGAGTTATGTAGAACGTAGAGTGCTTTAAGACCATACTAACAACTGTCACCTCACAGCACACTTAATGCAGGGGTTCCACCTGGCTCAGTTTTGAGTCCCTTACATAAGTCATTAATGACCTTACTGATGACTTCCCTGCATTAGATGTATGCAGATGGTATACTCCTATTACAAGTCAATAAATATCTTTTTAGCCTAGACACTCAGCTCCAGCTGTCCTCTTCTGATCTCTGCCATCCGAGGGGAATCCAACAATCTTCTAATCAAAAAAATAATAAATAAAAAATGGTTTGATTTTCTCCTCCACTCACAAATGTCCTGAACTACCAGCCATTACCATTATAGACATCAAAAAGTATTACTTCTATGTGTCACATTATAAATATGTAGGTCTCAATCCATCTCTATCCTTTTCTACTCACAAGGAAACATCTTTAATAAAGTCCTTTATCAATTAAAATGCTGCTATAGAATTTGACATATGTTCTCTCCAGCGGCCCTCACAGTCCTTACCAAAAATGTCCTCCCCAAGATGGAATACAAATTATTATTGCTAGTCTTTCACTCAGCCTATAATAAACACTGAGTAGAGAATGCAGGAAATAACATATGCACATTTACACATCTTTTGCATTCCCATCCTCACTACTGAAACCTTCTACAGAGACTTAAATGTCTCCTAGTAACAGAAAGGTCAACATATCTTGTAGGTACTCTTCTAAATAAAACATTAATATAAAGTTACTGCCCTCCTTTGAAAAGATACCTTCCTTCCATGGAACAAATATGCTCCTTAAGGAACAGCCACAAAGTCATTATCTCCCTAAACTTCCCCCTTTAAAACAGTAATTGGGAATATGTCTTATCCAGACTGGGCTCAGATTTATGGAACAAACTCAGATCTGAAATAACATGTCAAGATTCACCCCTAGGGTTCAAAAATAGTCTCTCAGAACACCTACACAATGATGCAACAATTGAGCACTGCTGCAGTAGCCTTAGCTACATAGGTTATATCCTGCAAGGATGTAACGGTTGGTTGGCTTGCAAGGCTTCAGAACTCACCAAAAGACAAGTTTGGACACAAAGCCCTTCAGAGCTTTCCTGCTAGCAGAAATAGGGAGGCTGAGCTCTGAAAGGACTAGTAACAACAAAAAATAAATGTCCACACCTTGCCATATAAAAACAGACAAAAAAGCAAGGGTGAATGGAGGGAAGGAGAGGCTACTGCAGCAGTAATCATTTGAACATCTACTGTTATGGTAAGTTCAGGTTGCAGAACTGTGCTATGTTTGTCATATTGATCACTGCTGCAGTAGACTTAGCTATATGTGTAGATTACCTTAGCGAACTACATTTGGGAGGTGGAATGAGAAGAGTCTAGGAGTCCTTGGAGAATGGTCCTAGCAAAGCTTTATCTGGTCCTGAAGAAAGAAACAATATTATATTACTGTGTGAAAGTATGTATAGAGGACCAAGTAGCAGCTTCTAGAATACTTCTAGAATCAAGCCCTTTCCAAAAAGCTATAGATGAAGCCAAGGACCTGGTAGAGTGGGCCTTGAACCTGCCTGGAATAGTTTTGTTATGATGAGTGTAACAAAAGTTAATAGTCTTAGAGAACCATTTGGAAATAGTCTGTTTTGACTCAGGTTGTCCCTTCTTCTTACCCTCTGTCAAGTTAGTACCTGGGTTTACTGTGGATATCCAAGGTATGGAGTATTCTTTCTCCCTCATTCTTAGGTTCAGTAAAGAAAACAGGGAGATGTATATTTTGGCTTAAAGTAAACTCAGATACAGCTTTAGGCATAAAAGAAGGATTACTTCTCAAAGAAACCCTATCCCTGTGGAAAAGGAGATAGGGTTGGCTCAACATAACAGCTTGCAACTCAGATACTCTTCTTGCAGAGATCAGAGCAATAAGTAAAACTGTTTTCCATGTTAAGAACTTCAAGTTAGCCATATTAGCTAGTTCAAATGCAATACATGTCAACGTTTCTAACACAAAATTAAGATCCCAAGTAGGGAACACCAGTTTTCTTGGTCTCTTATGCAAAAACACTTTTCAAGAACATTTTGACATAAGACAGCATTTGAACGAGGAGGAGGATCCATAGGCAGACCTGCTGTGGATATATAAACCTTGATAGAGGAATAAGAGAGGCCATAGGATAGTAACTCACACAAATATTGTAAAACCAGAGAACAACTAGCCCTGAATGGGTGCTAGTTATTTTGTTGGCACCAAATAGAAAACCTTTTCTATTTGCTAATACATACGTTTCTAATAGCAGGCTTTCTTGCCTCCATTAATACCTGTTGTACATCCTCAGTAAACACATGCCTAAAAGGAATTAAGACCATACCATCCAGGCAGTCCATTGAAGATGATTGATGTCAAGGTATATCAAACACCCCTGTTCTTGTGTGAGTAGATCCAATCTGTGAAGAAGTTTGTGTTAATTGCTCCAGGCCATTTCCAAACAAAGAGAGAACCACAGTTGCCTGGGCCAGAAGGCCATCGCCATAATGATCTTGCGGAATTCCTTCTGAATCTTCGGAAGTACCCTGGATATTAGTGGAATGGTGGAAAAGCATGCAGGCACATAAGAAAAAGAAAAGAAAGGGCATTTGTCTTTCAGGCCTTCTTGCATGGAGTCCTGGAACAGAATCTTGCCAGTTGATTGTTCATAGAGGAAGCAAAGAGGTCTTCTTGAGGGAACCCTCTACAAATAGATCAAATCTTGGAAGAAACCCTGATTTAGTTTCCATTCACGAGGGTCAGCTTGTCTGCCACACAGTTTTGCTCTGAGGAATGTATGATGCCTTTAGAGTGAGCTTGCGCTGTGAAGTTATATCCCAAGCTAAAATGGCTAGTTTGCAAAGGGGATAAAACCTGGTTCCCTCTTGTTTGTTAATGTACCACATAACTGTGGTATTGTCTGTAACCACTCAAAGAGGTCCAAGGGACCAAAGATGGTTCAGAGAGTTGAGTGCCTTGATCAGAGCAAGCATTTCCTCAGTATTTATGTGCTTGCATCTGTCCTTGGTGTCCCCAGCCCATACACTTTTTTTCCTCCTGAAACTGATCCTCAAATAAAGTCAATAGCATCTGTGGTGACTGCTTTGGAGCAGGGAGGGAGAAGGGGAGATGTGGATTTAATGACACCTGTTATTCCCACCAAAAGATTTTTCTTCTGACAAACCCCAGCACTGGGATTTCAAAAGGTAAAGGTTGTTGATGCTAGGAATTAACAGATTTCAGATACCACTGTATCTTTTGCATGTGGAGTCTTGTAGAGGGTATCATGAGAATCATATATGTCATGAGACCCAAAATTCTGGAGTATCCCCTCACAGTGACCAAAATCTGAGTGGAAAACCTTAGAAATAAATCTAAATAAAGATCTATTTTTTCCTGTGGAAGAAAGTTTTCTGAATGGAAGTGTCTAGTTGACATCCCAGTAACCCATCCTGTGTGAAGGAATTAAGAGAGACTTGTGAATATTCTCTTAGAATCCCAGATTGTGTAAGACATCTCTCATCCAAAGGAGACATTTCTGACACTTTGAAAAAGACTCTGCAAAGATATGCAAGTCATCTAAATATTGAATGTGTGGATACCCTGTAGCCTGCAATGCATTATAAGTGGAGCTAGACACTTTGCAAACACTGTTGGTATAGTGGATAGTCCAAATGTTAAGAGAGGGAACTGAAAATGTAATCCAGACACACCAAACCTTAAGAAACCTCTAAATTCTGGATGAATAGGGATGGGATGATAACCATCTGTTAAGTCTAGTGTTACCAAGGAAACTTGAAAGAGGAGGAGGAGGTAGCAGGTTGTGAAATTACATCATTTTGAATTTGGGCACTAATCACAAACAGATTTAGGAAAGAAAAATACAGAACTGGTTTCCAAGGTTTTTCTTTCTTTGGCACTACAAATATCATTAAATAAAAACCCTACCCCACCTGAGAAGGAGAAACTCATTCTATCACTCCATTAATCAGCTTGTGATGAAGAACAGGTGGAAACAAAACAGTCTGATCTGGAGGAGGAGGAATGAGCTCCTTGAAAGGAGGAATTTCCTCCCACTGCCATCTGTAACCTTAATGAATGGTTTTCAGAATATATTTGTCTGAAATTATCTGTTGCCAAAGAGAAAAATGGAGATTTAGACTTTTTGGAAGATAACAGGGGCCAGAGTGGGAGGGGATTCACAAAGTCTTCGGTTGTCCTCGATCTTGGGAGATTCAAGACTTCTTATTGAAACCCCCTTGTCTTTCTTCTTAAACATCTGTTTACCCAGATTTTGTTGAGACTGGTTATTCTGTTTTTTTTGTCAAAACTGGATAAGGAGATAAAAATTCCCTTGGACAATTTGGAAAAGGAGGGCTAAAATGTCTTAGAGATTCCCCGGATCAGCTTGCCCCTTTCCTCACAAATTATATTCATCTCTGACGAACAGGGGCCAAACCCTAAATTTCTATCCAAGGAGAATATAAAATCTCATTTTAACATTATATGGAGGTTCAGAGAATGCAGCTATGCAAACCTCCGTAAAACAGTGCCAGTGGCGATAACCCTGGCAGAAGTACCAACAGAGTCATACACACACACTGCAAACAATGAGTGGCGGCCTGTGTAACAGAAGAAACTAAGTTATTTAAAGCAGATTATTTCCTCACAAGAAGAAACTGCATATAAAACATTCTTCATACTTTCACAATTTGTTAGAACAAACTTTAATATATGAGCCTGACAATTCAAAATTCTGAAAATCAAACTTGCAGAAGCATACATTTTTTTCCTCAAAACTATCAATGATTTTCCCTTCTTTTCCAGAAAGAGTAGGATTGGGATTAACTAATTGCTTAGCAGCAGTGGATCAAGTAAAGCTGTAGCTGCTGGGTCAGGTTTGGGAATAAAAATGTAAAAGACTGCATAATTTCGTACATGCTATCTGCGTTTTTAGGGGCAGCTGGTGGCTATCAGGAAAATTGCAGGTAGTAACACACACATTCACTATAGCAGACAGAATAGGAAGAATGGGTGCATGTTCTGGAAAATCCTTTTCTAACAGCTCATAGTATTTTCTGGTGTTCTTAGAAAACTCAGTGTTCTCCCACTGAAAACAATGACAAATTTTATCAATAGTTTCAAAGAAGAAGAAACCCTCACAGGGAGAATCAGAAAGTGTGCTCTACTCCGAGTCTGAATCAGAAATCTGAAGGAAAAATGTATCTATCCCTGCATCTTTTTGTTCTGATTCAGAATCTTGAATCTCTTCAGAAAAAGAGGAATCCCTTTTTCTTTTATCAGAAACTGCTTTACAACAAGGGTCAATAGCCTATATTAAATCTTGAGCCAGCCCCAGAAAACTACTTCTATCCAAAGAAATTTGAGCAGGAGTTAGATACACACTTGGTCTTCTCTTTCTTTTCAATAGGAAAAATGGGGTCAGCCATGTTATTAATGACAGCTGATGCTTCCTGGGGATGGGCACAGCATTCCAACACAACAGGGAAAGCTTCCCTGTTTCCTTTCCCAGTGCTGACAAGAGTGGTTCTCTCTTTCCCACTGAGGGGACTCCAACAGCTGCAGAGGACATGGCTAACCCCTGGTCCATAGTGGCTGTAAGTGCTACACTAGAAGGATCCAGGGTGAAAGATGAGTGATCTGAGGTACAGCAAATGGCCACAGCAGAGTTACCCATCTGCGGATGACATAAATTGTTAGCCTGCTGTGGTGGCAAACGCTCCCTACACATTTTGTTCTTGTTTTGGCTGGAAGAAGGACTGACCATGGGACCACTTGTCTGTTCCATGGTCAAGTTGAAAATGGTGCCTCTTTCCCAGAGAAGACAATCAACAATTGCAGGTAAGTACTACTTGTCCACAAAAGTTACATTTTTGACAGAAAAAGCACAATAAAAAGCATTTTAAAACACTATGCCAGCCCCACAAAGGGAAAAGTAACAACATTTTTCCACAGAAAAAAATGTTTTCAGTTAATTTACAGTACTTTGAAATTGACAGGGAAAAACAGGTGCTCTGTTTAAAAGTACATTACAGTCTCAAGACAGTCCACTAAAACAAAACACTCCTAGCTTTAAAATAACTTTCTTGAAGAAGAAAGTAATAAAACATCAACAAAAATAAGAAAATGGAAGTTTTTTCCCCCAAAGGGAACTTATTTGTCCAGCCAATTAAAGCACAAGCTGGCCATTGATCCTCGAAAACCTCAGAGGAGCATGCTGTTCGGCATTAGGAATGCTGTTAAGAGCTTTTTGCCCATACTTGATTTTTAGTTAGCTCTGCGTCAGGTGTTTGACAATTTGAGTAGATGGAAGGTGCCATGAAGCTTTGGAAGTGGGTCAGCTGTTATATACTTGGCATGATATTCCCATATAACTAAGCTACTACAGCAGTGATAGATATGATGAACATCAGTTGTATTCATCATTAATCTAAGATTCTTTTGCTCTTAGTTGGCCTTTCAATCCCTTACAGCTATTGCTGTGGACTTGTGAAAAACTGTATACTGTATATACAGTGGATATAAAAAGTGTACACACCCCTGTTAAAATGCCAAGTTTTTGTGATATAAAAAAATGAGACCACAGTAAATCATTTCAAAACATTCCCCACCTTTAATGTGACCTATAACCTGTACAATTTAATTGAAAAACACACAAATCCATTAGGGGAAAAATGTATAAAATAAAAAATGTACAATAAGCTGGTTGCATAAGTATGCACACCCTTAAACTAATACTTTGTTGAAGCACTTTTTGATTTAATTACAGCATTCGGTCTTCTTGGGTAGGAGTCTATCAGCATGGCACATCTTGACTTGCCAATATTTGCCCACTCTCCCTTGCAAAAGTGCTCCAAATCTGTCAGATTGCGAGGGCATCTCTTGCGCACAGCCCTCTTCTGGTCACCCCACAGATTTTCTATTGGATTTAGCTCTGGGCTCTGGCTCGGCCATTCCAAAGCTTTAATTTTCTTCTGGTGAAGCCATATTTTTGTTGTCCCATATTTTCTCCAGTTTTTGATGACTGTCTTGTTCCATGGTATATTAAATTCTGTGGAAATTTTTTTGTATCCTCCTTCTGACTGATACCTTTCAACAATGAGATCCCTTTGATGCTTTGTAAGCTCTCTGTGAACAATGGCTTTTGCTGTAGCAGGTAACTGAGTAAATGTCAGGAAAATCCTGCTAGGACAGCTGAACTTTATTTGGGGTTAATCAGAGTCTCTTTAACTGAAGGCAGGTGTGCACCCAAGAAGACTGAATGCTTTAATTAAATCAAAAGATGCTTCAACAAAGTATTAGTTTAAGGGTGTGCACACTTATGCAACCAGCTTATTGTACACTTTTTATTTTTTATATTTTTCACCTAACAGATTTATTTTCAATTGAACTGTACAGGTTATAGGTCAAATTAAAGGTGGGAAAAGTTTTGAAATGATTTATTGTGGTCTCATTTCTTTATATCACAAAAACCTCGCATTTTAACAGGGGTATGTACACTTTTTGTATCCACTGTAGGTGACTAAAAGTTTTATATGAGTATTAACCTTTTAGCAGTTTGCAGTCTTATATGAGCATTGATATGTTATGAGTGTGAAACATTTTAACAACTTTACTTGTTTACTGATCTCTCGTTTTCTTTAAATGTATGTGCATATTCTGCTTTACTATTAATATACCCTGCTTATGTGGCATTACTGTGCATTGTGTGCTTCTATTAATACATTTTTATGTTCAGTTGAATGTCTGTCTTCTTGCCTATGTACCTGGATGTGGCTGAAATAAATAGAATCTCTGACATTATGTAACTAATTTTGTCTCATAAATAATTCATTAAGCACTGCTTTTTAAAAATCATCTACTATAGAAAAATATGTAAGAATAAAAGTAGATGGCATCAGCTTTATATCTTGAAATAATGATGCTTAAGATTTAATATTCTACAGAAGTATTTGATATCTAAATAAACTCCAAACTCTTTTGCATAACGTGTAGTCTAATAGTTTATTCCTTTGGATAAAACAGTCAGTTGTGTTGGTGTCAAAATACAATCTGCCAAATTAATTACATTGCTTCCTTCTTCCTTTGGCAGATACTGCATATCCCCTCTGTATGTTTGGGTATCTTTTGGGTGTTTCCTCTGTTTGGCACAGAGGTTAAGGTGTTCACCTTACAAACATAAGGTCCAGGGTTTGATTCTCACATGGGGTAATTGGCTAGGCTTAAAATGGCCCACAAGGGCAGTTAGCCTAGTACTAACATATGAACACCCCCTCACACACACTCTGTAAACCCATGACTAGAAAATCCCCCTATCTGCTGAAGTATCAGAGTCAGTAGTTTGTGATAATGAATACTCAGTTTGTACAATGGTACACACCTTCATGCTCTTTTTGTTATTACCTTACCTGGCTAAACCTCTTAACTCTTAAATCGTCCACCACCAGAATTGCCTCCCCAGTACATATCTCTCCTTATCGCTCAAAAACATTTTTTTTTTTTTTTTTTTTGAGGAATGGTTCAAATGCATTTAGTTTAGTTTGAAACTTTTGGAGAACTGTAGAAAGTTCAGAGTGTTAAAAATACTTAAAGAATCAAGTCTCATACAAATTGATATTTAGCCAAAAAAATGCTTGAAGGCACCAAAAGACAAAACCAAATAAACTAAAACTTGATATTTAGCATTAAAGCAGATCATCATCTGGTATTTTCACGTAAAATTGCATTAACAAACTCCATGCTAGCATTTTGCTGAGCACATTATAAAATCAGAATTTAATTATTCAGTGATGTTAGTCTGTGCAAGATATTTAACTATCTGCAGGGCAACTTTGTTCTCTCTTGAATTGTCTATTCTTTTTTCTGTACTTTGGTCTAGGTAATCGAATTATGAGCTGACTTTTGAAGTTTCTGCCTTTAATCACTTTAAGTACATCTTGGGGGGGATTCAGAAAGAATGACAGCGTGGCTGCACTGGGACAGTACACTCGGAGTTGGATGACATGACCCAACAATAAGTAGGCATGCATAATTCCCAGAATAGAGTGGACACACCTGGGACACCAATGAACATGAAAGGCACACAGGCACCATGCAAGTGGACAGATTGGATTATGAGATTTTACATAATTCAGGGGCAAAGGACAAAATAAATTCCTGTTTAACGTTTGCCAGCCTGTTTTTGTGCAGGCTTCTGGTTTAATGTGGAGTTGTTAGTTATTCTTTTAAGTAGGCACCTGAAGTTGGCTTTGGAGTTTGTTATCAGTGTGATATAACAACAATTCCCATTTTCAGAATGCAGTTATTAACTTCAGGTTGAAAAAAATTTTTACCACATGCCTAATATATATAAGTTTTGCATAAATCAGCATAGAAACTCATTGCTTTAAGTGTCAATACCTTTTTTTGCCTGATGAAGTCCTTTTTAGGATGAAAGGTAATCACATCAGGGGATTTTTATGCCAAATAATATTATTTGTTCAGATTCTAAAGATATTTTAATAAATGCAACTTTTCTGCCCTTAGAAAAAAAGTTTGCCTCTAGAACTGTCCAGTTATATGTTTGGTTTATTTCTAGGCTATTTGATAGGACTATTTTTTTCCAAAACATCTCGTTCCCCTTTGGGGGCGACTCTTCTTGGACTATGGCTTTACTTTGAGATATGACTAAAGCAGCTTCTCAATGTAACTTCTGACTGGCAAAGTTCTCATAGTTTTTTTCCCCCTGCATCAGTACTAGTCATGAAAATCTGGTAAATCCTGTTCCTTTAACATTGATATATTTGTTTTACAGAAATGTCTATAATTTCTTTTGTACAGCTTCCATCTTCCTTATGAAAAATGAAGACTTATGATTCATCTTCTTGATCTGTTTCCTGAGCTTCAGACTGCAAATCTCCCCAAGATTTTTGTGTACCTATTTTGTCTCTAGCTTGTAGATCTCGTAGTTTAGTACAGACTCTATAATAACAGTATTTCTGTCTTTGTTGATCCTTTTGAAACATTTAATTTACTTTATATTGATTTTCTAGTATCAATAACTTAGCTGGTGTAGATGATTTACTTTTTAGCTTTCTGGCCATTAACAACTAAACTATTGAGGAACTGTCCCTGTAACAGATTATCTCTACATTTCAAAGCTTCAGGATGAAAATACGTAATATTTTCTTCTACAGCTCTTTATCATGAGATGGTTCCATTGTTATGCTAGTTCTGTTCATTTGCCAGTTTGATTATAGAAGTGGACTAGATGTTAAATGTTTGAAATCCCACTCTTATACAGATCTGACATCCTGCTGTTTGTACTGTAGATCACTGCCAGATATGACAATATCTGGTATCACCTGTCACCAGAATCTAGATTTTATTGCACCAAGTGTACTCTGAGTTATGTCTATCAGTTTGGTTATTACAGTGAAATAATATTGAAAGCATCTATGTATATAATGTAAGTAATATTGGTTGATTGTCTTATTTTATGTTTATACTACCCTCAATGTATAATAACTGTTTACTGTGAGGAAGTCTCACATCTATTTGTGCTATTATGTATGCTATTTTAGTTTAATGAAAAGAATAAATAAAAATTATTGAAAAAAATATATAAATCCATGTATATACGATACATGGACTTTTTTAACTGAATCAGATCAATAATATGCCCATTATATTCCACAGCAAATGTGCTTTTTCATTTTAAGGATGACCATTTCCATTTCTTCTTCTGGATTCTTGTTTTGTTACACAATTCATATAACACAACTTTACACTAGTTGTTTGATGTGACAACATCCCTTATCAATACATTATAACTGTTGCTCTTTGTACACACTTTACTATTGCCAGATGAGATTCATATCCTCTCAACTGTTTGGCTTCTCAGTTGATTGTGAGCTATTATTCTGATGTTAGAACATAAAGCTCTGGACACAGACTAGTTTTTCCTTGAAAGAAAAATAAGACTGAATGTCTTCCTTTATTACCAGGTTTGCTCCTGCCAGTTTCACACTGTAACTTATTTCAGCACAGCTGTCAGAATGGCAGGGAGAAGGGTATGGTTGACCCAGGTAAAAGCTATTAGTGGTTCGATCAGTGTTTTAGAGGAGGTGCCAATCAATTCCTGAGTTCATCTGTAGTAAGCATCTAAGCAACAATGATTGCTAGTGACAGTCAGTGAAGGTTCGGAACTGTATCAAGGAGTTATTATGTATCCACACAATAGCTGTTAGCAGCAGTTTAGAACGGGATTATTATTTTCTCCATAACATGGTATATCATAGCTCTTTGCTTAGCTTCATAACCTATCATTTTTTTTTTTAGGTTTTAAACTCAGCTTAAAGATAGACCAGGCTAGGAATGTATGCCGATTGTTACAGGTTAGCAAGGAGGTATTATGTATCTGTAATATAGATGCGTAATACCTGTTTAGAAATTTGCTTGGTCCTTAGCCCTAAGAAGACATCTTTGGTCCTGCAGTTGAGGGTGGAGGTGCCAAATAGGGACATTGTTCAGGATGCTAGCCAGCCTTGCTATAGTTCTGAATTTCAGTTGCTACACATCCAATTCAGCATCAATAGACCACTGCAATTATTTTACATTTTATCATTGCCACCTGTAGAATAACACATATAATATTTTGTCATTCTTCTAGCAGTTCTTCATTCTTTTCCAGTAAGTATGCTCTATTCAGCATATCTGCTATTTGTAGTTCCTCGCCTGCTTTGTATTTTACCTTCAGATTATTCTGCTTTAGAATAAGCAAAATCTGAATTTCAGAATTGCCTGGTACAAACACTTTCTGAAAATGTTTTGCACGTGTCTGTGATTTGTATCTTTCTCAAGTTCCCTTCAAGAGACACAATCTTGGAACTTCTCACATTCATACATTATTGCTAAGATTTTATGTCTATTCATATCTATTTTGCACCTAGTATAAATGATGTTGATGCATAGGCAGCCAATCAATTTTCTTGAATGATCACAGCTCCTATATCACTCTAAGAATAATCTACTTGCAATGCAAATAGCTCATTCAAATCATAATATTTTGCTTTTGTAACTATTTTCTTGAACAGTTTTGAGATAATTACTTCTCATTGTTCCTTCTCGGGCTCAAACTATATTGAGTAGATTTCTCAGAGGCATATTTCTCTTAGCATAGTAGGTACAAACTTTGCAAGAGACTGTATCAGTCCTAGAAATATTTGTGATGTCTGTTTTCTGATTTTTAGCATTTGAACAATTATTCTGGATTTATCTGTATTAAGTCTTCATTTCATATGATGTTAGAATATGCCCCATGCATTTCAGACTTTCCCACTGTTACCTTACATTTGCAATTAGTTTAACTTGAAGCTAGATTGTCATAATCTATTAAATATTTTTTTCCCCAGTCTCCTGCTTTACACTTCTTTTGTGTCTCTCTACATTAATACATCACTGATTTTGTTATCATACACTCCCGACCTAACTTCTGGTACTGATAAAATACCAAACAGAAGTCTAAAAAGCCTACATTTTCCTAAAGGTATACACCAACTGGAATGTTCTTCATCTAGCTTTATTTTCCAGAGTCCCTGATTTGCATCTAACACTGAAAAGTACTCAATATTCAGCATTATGACCACTACTTCAACTGAAAAAAGTGGATAATGTTTCCTTTTAATCACTTTATTCTGATCTTGTTGATCAACACAAATGTAAATTGTTAATATTAACCAAACAGTTTACTCATTCTTTTTACTCTGCTTGCTTCTTAATATCATTTAAGTTCTTTATTCACTTTAATTCCTACTAATTTCTATTCGTGACCGGTACGTATACTTTCTTTGGAGCACATATCAATGCATAGCATCACAATTTATTAAATGTGACATTCTCTTGAAAAATGTCCTATAAGTCTGTAAATAACTCAGCATAGCTGTGAGTAGCAAGAATGTCCGCAGACTGTAAAAATGATTGATGACAGGAACTGACATCATTCCATGTCAGAAATGCATCCTTGGAAGTTTTATGCCTGAAGTGCAATCCTTTTATTTATTTATTTGTTTTTATCAGCCATCCCTCCCTGGAAGTTCCTTCATCTTGCTCATGTACAGCATAGATGCATCCCACTCTCATCATCCATTTTGCACAGTGATTGAATGCCTTCTGATTTCACATTCTCCATTCGCTGTCCTAGGACATCTCACCACTTTCCCATCTTTGTCTCCTCAGCCATTTTTTTCTGTTCTAAATTCTTCCCACCCTCCCAGACCTAAAGCCATTTTGCATGCTGAATTCATTCTCATTGGCTTTGTTGTCCCAAAATGGTTCCTCATTAGGGCTAGTAAACACCTTCTACATATGCTTATCAGCCAGTTAAAAGAGTCTCAATTTCCCATGGTGCTGTCTGATATGCCAAGACATTCCTGTGACCACATCTAAGACATACATCTCTAGCAGAATGTGATGGCACTGTCCTAGTTGGAGCTTACTAAAGCAGTCACACAGTAGTACCTCTGTAATCTGACTGGCTTATGATTTTTCTCCTAAATCACCGGAATGGATAAATCTATCCTCCCTGGCATATTTTTTAATAACTAGCAGCAGAAAGTAAACCAGTTGATACTGACTTGTTTGAGTTGACAGAACACTTTGGGCAGGACTGGTTTCATGATGATCAGAAATCCATGACGTCATATGTCACAGAAAATGAGTTGTAACTTGAGGTACTTGTACAGATTTTCACATCAGATTGTGTTAATACCCCAGTGCATTCACAATGATTTCTCTAGTGTTAACACTAAGGGACATCATGATGGAACTGGTAAAAGATATTCTTGTAGAACTACTTGAAAAATTGATGTGTCAGAAGTGTAAGACATACTGTGAAGCTGTAAAAACTGACTTTTAGTCACAGAAAAGGCACACATGCATATATGTGCAGATTGCAGATCACATTTGTACAGTGGAATGCAGCCTTGTGAGTTGTTGAAAAAAGTGTTTAACTGGAGTTCACAATAAAGGAGTTCAGAAAGGAACCCCTGAGACATATTACAAGTGTATGTATAATATTAGAAACTCATATGAGGGATACACTGAGGCAATGTGAGAATCATTAAGATGTGTAACTTGTGGGGAAATCAGTTGAAAAGGTGAAAATAGTAAGCCATCTTCAGAGACAGACTACAGAGAATATCCCAGTGTATAACCAGAAACCCTGTGCAATGCCTTAAATTATCAAAAATGTAATTTTATGCAGACTATAGTGACTGACATTAAAATATGCACAGTGGAAGTAAGAATTAAATCTGTTCCAGTGTTTAAACAATGATGTATAGAAACTGCTAAAATTGTGTTGCCTTTAAAGGACCCTTATTGCAAGAAAGCACAAAAAAAGAAAAAAGAAAGCATGTTGTGTGTGTTATTTTGATACTCTAGCGTCTTTGTGACAAATTATGCAGGATTTACAATTTTTTTAATCTGACTAAAAATGCCATAATGGAAATGGACATTCTCACATGATTTTGTTTTAGCTTCTGCTTTCTCTTTCCCATAGTGCAGTCTGAGTCCTTAGAAGATGAGATTATCATCTCATGTTATATTTGGTCATATGTTATTTGCAATTATTTAAAGTGGCAGTAGCAAGATTACTGCAAACCTTGAGAATCTCTGGAGAGAGGGTCTGGAACTTCCAATGGCACATTTTTTTTTATTTGCCATGTTTTAAATGCACGGTATTAAGCATTCTCTTCATCTTCTGAGAATAGTGTCTAAATTCGATTTTTATTAAATCGGTAATCATTTAGATCCTCAAGTCATTCTGTTGGTATCTATGGTATCAGAGTTCCTCAGTTTGAGACAACAGAGAAAAAAGTTGTGAATTGTCAATGTCTCAAAAAGAATGGGAAGAAAGCAGCTGCAGTGACACTACACAGTAAACAAGCTGTGAATTCTTACATATTTGAACAGTTTCTGAATCCAGTGGGTGGGAAAACAACAAAAATTGTAAATATGTGTTGTGTGTGTGTTTTCCTTTACTGTAAAATAATGTAAGTGTCAAGAAGACACATTTCTAAAGAAAGTATCATGAGGTTTCATTAAACCAAATGTGATGTGCACCAAGCATAATGAATAGGATAGAAATGTCACAGAAGGGAAGGAACGACTCAGTCATGTTATTTTTATATAAGACAGCAAAGGAATTATTCTGTAAGGACAATAATTAATTCTGTGGAAAAGTAACTATTATGTGTTGGGCATAGATCTTTATTAATATTCGAAAAGCAAGATGCTCACATGAATGTGTGGTTACAGCCATGGCATGCAGTGCTAATATCTGTTGTCACTGGTTAAAGTTCCAATCACAAAAAAAAAAAATGTTTAATATGTGCATTTGATGTTTGAAACAGATGATACAGACACCTGTATGCACAGAATTAAAAATATTCACAAACAGTAGTAAGTAAAAAATATATATATATGTTCACTAAGAAAATGAAGTAAGAACATGACTGGTTCAGATGAAGTCATATGATCAATATGATGGCTTCATTCGAACATAAATGGCTCAGGAAGGTGGTCATTATGGCTTGGGCACAGATGTATCCCGGAAGACAGGGTGATTGTAGCAGTTTAGAAGAACAAAGGGGATATTAATTGTGAGCAGTCCAGAATTATCAATCTCCTGTCACATACAAGAAAGTGTTCAAGAGGATAACTGAGAAATGAATACACAAACTATGATGAGAGAGGAGCAGCTTGGATTCAAATCAGGATTCAGCACAAGCAACACAATGTTTGCAGTGAGACATATAGTGAGGAGGCTGGAAATGAGGCCAGAATTCAGCTAGACATTTATAAAGATGGAAAAAGTATCTAACAAGGTTCCAAAAAAGCTGATTTGGATAGTCATCTTAAAGTTTGAAATCCTACAAAGATCAATAGAATTAACGTAGGCTATGTACAAGGACTCATTGATACAAGTACAAATAGTGTTCAGACTCACAGGGGTTCCGAGTGAAAGACAGTGTGCATTATAGTACAAAGCAAAGCCCACTCTTGTTATATTGGGGAGGACTACACCAGCAAACATGGTTCATATCTGAGTCCACTCTAGTTTTACTGGGATGGACTATACCAGCAAACAGAATGGAGGTGACAGAGCAGTAAAGCAGCTGTAAGCTAACAACATAGCACTACAAGCAGACTCTGAACAGGAACTTCAATAATGATAGGGATGGGAATACATAACTGAAGACATGTTGCATAAAACTGAGTACAAACAAAACATTGTTTATGGTGGTAAGTGCGGGATATTAGAAACCGAAAACTGACACAAATGGGAAAATATTGGAACACATTAACAGCTTCAAGTATCTGGGATGTATGATTGAGAAGAAGGAAAGTCTGAATGAGAAGATCAAGCTAAAGTCAGAGATCTGTAGCCAACAGGCATAAAGTGTCAGAGGTAGTGATACAAGAATGCCAAAAAAGTGAAAAGTAGGATGTACAAACAGTGATGTAACCAGTGTTTCTGTATGGTATAGACACCTAGGCACTGAAAGCAGAGCAGCTGAAAAAGTTTGATGTGATAGAGAGAAAGCATCTTTGAGGGACAGTAGGAAGATCACTGTGAGACAGGTGAAAGTAGTCCCAGATACAGAAATGTTTGAGAAGAACAGAATATGATTGTTTGGCCACATGTACAGGAATGCAGAAAGTGATTTAGTACAACAGACTTGGGCAAGATAGGAAAACACAAGAGAAGATCCAGCCAAGACATTGATAACCAAACTCATGTTTGCAGACATAGGCAACTTAAATGATCTAGACCTGAATCAATCTACTTTTTTGAAAAAGGCTACACAGCCTGTGGACAGGGGTCACTCAGTGTGCACTGCTTATCTCAACCTGACTAAGGTTTTTGTCAGTATACCTCAGGCAAGTATTATTCAAAAATAGGCAAGCTTAAGGTAAACTCCTACATAGTCTGTTTCATTGCAAATTGGCTATCCAACAGATTCCAAGCTGTTAAAGTGCATAGTACCCTGTATGGCTATAAAATTGTAACTAGTAGGATACCACAGAAATAAATGGTCCTCTTTGGCTCTTATTTTTATTGGCATCAAAGCCAATATGCCAGGAGTATGGTTTACTTGGTTTGCCAATGACTGCTAGCTGGGCACTATTATCTGCTAATCTGTCAATACTAAATAACTCCAGCAAGGGCGGGAACATGCACATACCTGGTGTGCCAAAAATGGTCTCATGCTAAATGAAAAAAAAAAAAAAAAAAAGTTCAGTGTAGTAATGTTCATTACAAAAATGCCACCTCATTTATTATAAATGGTATTAATAGTCACACAGACACAGTCATAAAAGACCTTGGTACTTATGTTGACAGCTCTCTCTCTCTCATTCAATCATCATGTTTCCACCTTAGTCAGAAATTCCTTCTATTTGGGTATGCTAATTTCCAAGGGAATATCTTTAAGATCCAAAGAAGTAATCCTACTGCTGTTTCTTCCTTTATCAGACCCACCAGAGAGCACATACCCATTGGTATGCACAGATCTGCACATATCACTCAAATGGAAAGGTCCCAAATACATCTAACCAAGAAAATTAAATGTCTTGTGTCCTTCAACTATTCTGATCGATTAACATGGCTCTCCTCATACTCAGTAGTCTCCTGGCTGCTCTGAGCTGGCCTCTGTCTTGCTTTTCAAGTAATGAATGGTCCAGTCCTATTTGGCCTATTATTTCTACAACAAAACTAGTGACTTTACAAGCAACTGCACTAGGGAACTAAATCTACACCAACAAATAAACAGGGTTCACTGGAGGGATACGTTTCTATCTCAATGCATTCCCTGTCTATGGGAAGTGTTACCAGTACAGGTTTAACACTGTCTATGGGATATGTTACCAGTACAGGTTTAACACTGTCTATAAGATGTGTTACGAGTACAAGTCTAACAATGTCTATGGGATATGTTACCAGTACAGGTTTAACACTGTCTATGGGAAATGTTACCAGTACAGGTTTAACACTGTCTATGGGATATGTTACCAGTACAGGTTTAACACTGTCTATGGGAAATGTTACCAGTACAGGTTTAACACTGTCTACAGGATATGTTACCAGTACAGGTTTAACACTGTCTATGGGATATATTACCAGTACAGGTTTAACACTGTCTTTGGGATATGTTACCAGTACAGGTTTAACACTGTCTATGGGATGTGTTACCAGTACAGGTTTAACACTGTCTATGGGACATGTTACCAGTACATGTTTAACACTGTCTATAGGATGTGTTACCAGTACAGGTTTAACACTGTCTATGGGATATGCTACCAGTACAGGTTTAACACTGTCTATGGGATGTGTTACCAGTACAGGTTTAACACTGTCTATAGGCTATGCTACCAGTACAGTTGTAACACCATCTATGGGATATGTTACCAGTACAGGTTTAACACCATCTATGGGATATGTTACCAGTAC
The DNA here is from genome assembly GCF_019279795.1 of Protopterus annectens. Taxonomy (NCBI): domain Eukaryota; kingdom Metazoa; phylum Chordata; order Ceratodontiformes; family Protopteridae; genus Protopterus; species Protopterus annectens. Next base: position 727,418,352 of record NC_056729.1, read on the forward strand.
AGGTTTAACAATGTCTATGGGACTTGTTACCAGTACAGGTTTAACACTGTCTACGGGATGTGTTACTAGTACAGGCTTAACACTGTCTATGGGATATGTTACCAGTACAGGTTTAACACTGTCTATGGGATATGTTACCAGTACAGGTTTAACACTGTCTATGGGAAATGTTATCAGTACAGGTTTAACAAAGTGTTACTTTGGTTACTTTTAAGGCCAGTCTAGATGATAGGATGGGCAGATCCAAATATAAACTAGGGTTTTTATGGCCAGCCCTGCTCAAATTGGAACATGAGCACTACTGAGTACTCATTAAGGTTGACCAGAACTTTTATATTTGTCTATGTAAAAATCTATATGGTTAGGTATTTTATAGGCCCTCTGACCATTTGCTTAATATTGGTCCTGTACTCCTATGTTCGTGAGAGATGGGTGTATCACACGATAGAAGACCCATGACAGTTGGGCATGGCTGCTAAAGAAGGTACATAAATGTCACTGAAATGAGAGATGTGGAAAGAGTTGACATGACACCTTGGCCATCATGTAAAAAAAAAAAATGAACCAGAGGGGTCACATTAGAGACTGGGAGTTGCTGTGGATTATCCCACTGATCTGAAGGTAGATCCACTGGTGTTTCCAAAAAGACAGTTCAATAATACTTCCAGCTAAATAATTAAGTAAATTCAAAAACACTTTCAGCTAAAAAATTAAATAATTTTCCAGGGATGTGTTTGGAAGTTAAAAAAGAACAATATTCTTTGAAGCCTGAATGAGCACTCTTGTCTGCTTAGAGACTTTTAAGAAAAAGAATATTACTGAAAAATATGTCCAAGTGAAATGGGTGATTCAGATGTGACTTCAGCTATTAATGAGGCCCTAGAAAAATTAAGTTAACCTTGTCTCTAGATCATGATGGTCAGGGAATAGGAAAAAGTGTCTTAATATTTCAGCCATTCCTATAGAGCATTTTATAATCTGGCACATTCTTTTTTGTTCCCTCCTGCTTCATTCTAGGGTTTATTACCCAGTGTCCCACAGCCGCTTCATTTTACCCCCAGACTATCCATACTAGACAGAGGTCAACACTGAACTTAAGGGCATCCTGGGAGTCTGACCATTCATATCTACCAGAAGTGATTCTTATTTTATGCTGTACGATGTTGCTTCTCCCCTTCCTTGGTTCCATATGGTATGACCCAAGGATGGGTGTGCATTGGGGACATGCAGTGTATCACACTACTTCTACTGAAGCTCTGTCTTATCTCCACCCTATTCCCCCATTGGCTCATGATTCCAAGAGTGATGTCCCCCAGTCTCCTCCAGAGATCATTAGAGGATATCCCCAAGGAACCACCCACCTACTAGGGATGGTAACACTTATCCCTTTCTCCTACTTCATCAGACAGCTGAGCCATTAATTGATCCCGAGTCACCTTGGTCACAGTCAGTGCTTTTATCCCTCTATATCACTGGAGTGGCTATATAATCTGGCACATTTTCTTGGTGTACCACCATATGTGCCACAGCAACAGAGTGGCGTTGCAGTAAATTATGGTGTCATTAATGGGTTAATAGACAAATGTTATGTTTATAGTTTGCATAGGTACAAATAATGGTATTCTAACAATCTCCTATGATAAGTTAGACTGTATTCCAATCAGAAAACATCAGTTCATCACTATACTTACTGCAATCAAAACAAAAGTTGTGTTATTTTTCTATTTATACCTCCACTGGAATTACAAATGTGTCTGTTTAGCCTTTGTACATGAGGTGAAGATTGCCATCAGTAGCCTATATGACAGTGAGAAGCTGGAAAAGGCTTTAGGATAGTCTGCAGAGTTTTTATGATTTAGGCTCATGATTTTCCTAGCAAGAAAGCATTGTGGGCATTCGAGTTGTGTCACATGTTAGGACAGGTACATACTGAAAGGACACTGGACTCAATGATCAGCCTGATGAGTGCAGAATACAGTGGAATGATCACATCCCTGGACCTGGACACTATACCCTTTTGAATAAGCTCTGTAATAAAAACGTACTTTCTTACAATAGTGAATTCATGGCAATTGAAGGGCATTGTATATATAGGTTCTAGTTTAATAGTTATAATAGGAACATTGGTTGCTGATGGATGCTGTTATACATTTCTTGGCATTCAGTTTTAGTCCATGGTTTTGACACTGGCTATTGGTTTAGGAAGGTCCCTCTTGAATGACCTTGTTGTTATCAGAGGAGTTTATGATGGTATCAAGTTTATAGCCATCTGCAAACTTGGTAAGCCATAAGCCCTTAACAGTAGCTTTGACCTCCAAAAAGTAAATGCCAAGGAGAAGTGACCCAAGGACTGAACCCTTGGGTACACTGCTACTGACAGGTGTTTTGGAGGAAGTAGAGCAGCCAACCCTAATTTCCATGGTTCTATTTGTGAGCCAGTTTGCCGTCCATAGAGTTACACAGGGATTAACATTTAGCTGTAATTATATATGTACAATGCCTGAGCATCAGATTGTGTTAAACAACTTTACTTTCCCAAGTCTAGATATGTGGTCTGTACTGACCTGCCCTCATCCATTGCCTAAGTAACTTTATTGAAGAAGTCAACTAGGTTAAGCAGGCAGGATATGATATTGGCAAACCTGAACTGGCTAGGGTCAAGAGTTGGAAGGTTACCTATGTCCATAATTATTAATTCCATAATGATCCTTTTCATAGCATCACAAATGAGGCTGGTCAGACTTATGGGTCTGTAATGTCTCTGCTCTGTCAACACCCTCCTTTTGTGCAAGATGATGACTGCTGCTGTTGTTCATTCATCAGGTACTAAGCCTATTTCGAAGCTGACACTGAATAGCCTCTTTAGGGGTTTCTGACAAGTCCTGTTTCAGGATGATCAGTAAGCAGCCCAGGGTATTATTTAGCCTTATAGAAGCAACATTCTTGGCCTTGGATAGTGCCTTTAAGACTTGTTCATTGGACATTTGAGGGAGGTGTAGATGTGGGTACAAGATAGGGGAATGTAGGAGAGGTTGGGGGATGAAGTTAAAGCTAAAGTTGTTTGCTATTAAAATGGTTATTAGAGGGGAGCCAGGTAGATGTGGTGCAAGTGACAGCCTTACAAGGCAGAATAATAGCTGTCACCCATATACAGCAGTCAGTAAATCATTGCTTAAATAAAGTGGTGACACACTCTCTACACTGTTCCCAGGAAGCCTGTTTTACATGGACCGCATGGGGCAGCATGACAACAATGCACTTAAATTAGGGTAATGAGGGCTCTAAAAAGCATGGAATATTCACAGCAGGAAGATGAAGAGTAGAAATGATAAGATCATTTCATGCTGACTTTTTTTTCCAGGAAAAGGTCCTTCTGGTTGGTTAGAATGTGGAAATCAAATACTATGTGATAGTAATTAATTTTTGAATGAGTGGAAATGCTGCTATAGTATATATATATATATATATATATATATATATATATAAATATATATATATATATATATATATATATATATATATATATATATATAAAATATATATATATGTATATATATATATATATATATATATATATATATGATTTTTTTTCTATTCTGACAGCAACAAATAAAATATATTACAGTGGCTATTACATATTTGACAATTAATTTGATCACAATCAGATATCTGATCTGCAGATAGTCAAAGTGTACTTAATGGGCACATCTATGTATAGGGTTATAATGGGTTGCAGCACATTCATCTTATGACAGCAAGATCATTTTGCTTGTATTTTAACTATTATATCAAAGAATAAAATAATAATGTGCAATGCACAGTTCTGTACTTTTACCCATTTGCTGCATGTACATACATATAGATTGTGTGGTGGTTTGGTGGAAAAACTGTTTTGCAGACTACAGAACTCGAATTTACAAAAAAAAAAAGAAAATTAAAAAACACACTGCCAACAATTAGTATGTAAGTTTAATTTTCTTTAACTTTACACCACAGTCACCAGTTAGCTGATTAGTGAGATGGACTGTGATCTTTTGGTCTGTACTGTGGTCCAGATGTCTAGAATATTAATAATACAGTAATTCTAAAGTAACTGGGTTTAAGATTATTTAGCAAATACACACCTGCCTTACACTACAAAAAACACCAATACCACCCAAACATACTCCTCACTGTATGGTTAGGAACAGTTATGACCACTGGCTTCCAAAGAATTCACCCCCCTCTCAATCCAGTGCCTTACAGTGCTACCTTAGCAGATGTAAGTATATTCTGATTAAATGAATGCATTTGTACACATAAGGATTTCCAAGAGGGGCTAATAATACCTTTCAGTGCTACAACAATTTCTTGCTTTTACAGAAACATGCTGCCACCAACCAGCCCAATCTGATACACATAGGCCACAATTACTATGTACTCCCAAAATGAGCCAGACATACTGTTAGTGTATACATACATACATGCATACATACATACATACATACAAATGTTTCAAGCACGGGCATTAAAGCCCTTCTAGCTTGCCAATATGCCAAAACACTTGTTCCCATAATAAATGTCCAGGTTGTTCTTAAAAATATCTGAACTAGTACTTGTTTTAATGTAATTTGGTAGTCTGTTCCAAGCATCAGCTACTCTGTCAGAGAACCAATTAGTACACTTCTCATTCCTCTAGAATCTTCTACACAGGTTATCTGATGATTCTCTAGTACTTTTTGATAACCCCAAACATTCCCAGAGGTAGTTGTCCCTAAATGCCCTATATACCTGAATAAGATCTCCTCTTAAATATCTATAAGAGACACTGTACAAGTTCAGATAATTTAGTCTTTCACAATAACTTAGATTTTTACATCCATGGATGCCCTTAGTATATTTCTGCTGTACTCTTTCCAGTTTATTCATGATTGTTTTCCTATAGGGTTTCCATATTGTTATTCCATACTCAAGTTTGGGTCTAATGTAACTAACAAACAATGACTTCATTATGTTTGATTTCCTAGACTTTATAAATCTTTTTATACAACATATAGTTCTATAACTATTATTAGCCAATTGGTTGATATGATTAGAAAAACTCATAGCTGAATCTACGCATATACTCAGGTCCTTACATGACTCTACAGCTTCAATCATTGTGTGCTGTATTAAATATTCACCTTTCAGTTTATGTCTCCCAAATGTCATATGCTTGGTTTTTGATGTATTTATCAACATATTATTCTCCTGTGCTAAAATGGTCAATTTAATCAAATTATTTTGCAGACATGCCTTATCTGTAACACTTGTAATCAGTTTACCCAATTTCAGGTCATCAGCATATAGACTGTAGAACACCTCAGGTGAAAAAGTAAGGTCTGAAAGATACAATCTAATCAAGTAAGGGCCTAGTACAGAGCCCTGTGGGACACCTTCACTGTAACCAAGGATTTCACCTGTCCAGATGGTGTGTGATACTTGCCATGTCCTATTTGTAAGCCATGCAGCTATCCATCTTATCAACAGTACATCAATACCTAATTGTACTAATTTACTGATCAGTGTTTTGTGCATGACCCTGTCAAATGCTGAAGTTACATCTATATACATCACATCACAGCACAATTTTTCATTCATAGCTGTTATTATATTGTTATAGAACATCTTGTTACAGGTAGTAATAGATCTATTTTCATCATATGCAAGCTGTTATATGATTTCAAGTCCCAACCTATCCAGTTCTGACAATAACTTATCCAGTATTACCTTCTCCATTATTTTTCCACAACATGAAAATAGACTTAAGAGTCTATATGATTTTGGGTTTGTCCTACTCCCCTTTCCCTTAAAGACAGGTTTAATAAGGGCATGTTTCCAATCTTGAGGAATCTCCCCATATTTATATGACCTAGTGAATAATAGATGTAATGGCAGTGTAAGTTCTTGCTTAAGTGTTCTCAGGTCATTGTTACTTATTCTGTCTCCTCCCTGCACTTTGTTTGGATTCAGTTTGCACAGTTCTTTTTCAATATAATCTAATTTGATTCCAGTATCTGGGGTTACCTGGATGTCACTAGGACAACTTACCACCCCTTTTGTGGAGCCAAACTGTTTTGCATAAGATTTTGTAAATATATCTATAATCTATTGTGTCTGAGAATAAATTTTAGAATCTGCACACAGTTTATCAATGTGTGTATCTTTACTCCTTCCACATCTTGTGTATCTATAAAAAGGTTTCCTATTATGCTCAATATCTTTATATAAATTTTCTTCAAATTTTTCTTGATCTTGTCTAACACTATGCTTAATCTGTTTGTCCAGCTAGTTTATTTCAGTTTTCAGTTGTAGTTCGACCTCTCTTCCATTTCTTGTATTTTTTTGGCTCTCACCTTAATCAGGTATCTTGTTCTTATGGAAATATACCCCCCCCCCCTTATGTTGCATGCCTAGATCCTGATGTTAAACATTTTTTGGACTTTTTGCACTCAAACTATTTCTCTTTCAAAACTTTCCACATTCCATCTGCAGTTTTCCCACTGAACACCTCACTCCAGTTAATATTATATAGTAACTGTTTTGCTTCCCTATAATCTATAATTAACCTTCTGTGCATTGGTTTAGATTTCAGTTTGGTATAACTATCTAGCAACAAATTAACCTTTATGACCCCATGATCACTGCACATCAATGGTAGTAAAATTTGACTTGAAGTTACAGTAATTTCTTTGGGAACACAAACAATATCGAGTATATTCCGTCCCCTGGTAGGTTTTTTACAATCTGAAGCATTTGTTGTTCCTGAATATAGTCTGTGAATAATTTCTTTACTAATGTTGTTGAATCAATATTATTCCAGTCTGTTTCTGGTAAATTTAAGTCCCCAGCTAATATTATTCTTCCCTCCTGTGTTTCATGCAAGAAATGTACGAATTCCTCTAGGTCATCTGCACTTGACTTTGGTGGTGTGTACACTCCAACAATTGTTATATGTTCCAGAGGTGTCTTTATTGTCGCAGTTACACAGTCTATAGTATTGGTGTTATCATTGAACATGTAATAATCAAAAATCTCATAGCTGTATTTAATCCCTATCATAACACCTCCACCTTATTTTTTGTTAGAATGACTGTTACAGTGAAAACATTTATTCCCTGACATAACTAGTTTCCAGTCATTGTTCTTTAACCATGTTTCGCAAACTATAACAACATTAATCTTGTGGGAACGTAGCAAATTTTCTAATAAAACACTTTATTATTAATGCTCCTAGCATTAACAACCATTAGAGATGCATCAAATGTTGCTATCTGTGAACTGTTACATTTTTGACCCTGCAAAAATCCTGGCTAGTGTTTGTCAAATATTGCAAAATATCTGCTGCAAAAATTCTCTTCCCTGATCTAGACAAATGCACACCATTCTGTCTGAACACATGTGCCCAAAAGAAGGCTTGGATGCTCTACACATTTCCATTTTTTAAAACAGGACAATTTTTCCATGTAGGTGTTTATGAAAAAAATCTGTATGATAGCTATAGCAAATTATTCATTCCTTCTTCAAAAAGACAGATGCCAACAATTCAACAATTGTCTGTAATTGTCCTTCAGTGACTTAATAAGTAGACGGCCATGAGCATTTGAAGTTTACTAATGAAACCCATAATTTCAAAATGGGCAATGTAGTTTTAAAAAGTAAATATACACACCAGTATTAATTTACAGAAATAAATGTGCATTAAGCATTCTTGAACAGAGAAATGACACTACAAAGACACTATTAGCGGTTAACTGTGTCACTATACTAAGTTAAGAGTTCAATTAATCCATCCATCTCAAGGTTCCAAATAACTCTTAGAAAAAGTCCATAGCTATGAGTTGATTGATGCCTGAAGGAGTCATTCTCGCTTCTCAACTGCATTTCATATAACACTTCCAGAAGACTGAGCAGTGCTTTGAACTCAGAAGGAATAATTTCATTAAACTGAAGAAGCTCCAAAGTGATGTCCTAGATTTAGGCAACAATACAGAAGACTAACTTAATCCAGTCTTGTAGATAACACCACTCCATTTCCTACAATAAGAGAAGTCCAGAACGCTTAGTCTGTATACTGGATCAAATTTAAAACTACATAACTTCACCTCTAAGCAAGGGAACATAGTTAACCAAAATGTTAGCTCCAAATAAGGTAACACAACTTTAGACAGGAAATTCTCTTTGACAGTGTGTGCTATGAAGTATTTTATGTTCTAAACTAATGATGACATGAAAAACAATTACCTGTTTTGTATGGCTTGGCATATTTCACATCACTGATGCATCTTTGCTGTAAAAAAATCTACTGTTTTTATACAGCTTCTCATATCTACCCATCTACTGCATGTTTAATAACAAATTCAGGTTTGAGAAAGGTTTTCATATTTTATATACTTGTTATAGCTTTACTAGATCAACAGTTGCAGGTTTTATACAGCTTTCAGCATCCCTCATCATACTTGCATCTTCATTGGCTAAACAAGTACAAGTCTTTGTACAGTTTTTTTACAGAGACTTCAGAGTATCGTGCAAGAATCAAATAATATGATATATTTTAGGGCATGGCGTGATACTGGAAAAATAGAATAGGTCAAAATAGCCCTCCTGTGCTGTGTTATGCATTGACATGAAGATCCAGATGGCGTTGTTTGGGGTTTCAACTTCAGCTTTGTGTATTTTTACAAAACCCATTGTTAATAATGGCTCTACTAAAATCTGACAGAAACTAGTTTCTGCCCACATGAATACAAAAATAATTTAGTTGACAGATTTATATTACCATAGAAACTTTAGAGTAGAAATAGTAACACAGCATGATATTAGTTGACATCTGTTAAACTGATCCAGCTGCCACAACTCCATCTATTAAACTGATCCAGCTGCCACAACTCCCTTCAAGTCTTAGATTTTTGCAAATATACATAAAAATGGATTCAGTTAAATTCACCTAGGAAATGTCTGAAAACTGCTTTTAAGGGTAACCAGTGTGTATTTTTCAGAGACATAAGTTGTAAACTACCATGCCTATACATTAGTCAGTGCACCACAGTCACCTAATCAGGAGATTCCAACAGTTTTCAAAACATAATCCTGGCAGACTGCAAAGACAGTACTGTGTGGGTGCTCTTATATACACACCGACTGGAATAGTGGATGGAAAATCAGAAAGTCACCCAGGTCTGTCAACTATATTGCTAATAGACAGAGGTGAAATCTAAATGTTTAACCACTCATGCACCAGCTTACACATACCCCTTAAAAAAAAAAAAAAAAAAAAAAAGAAAAGAAAACTTGTTGGATCTGTTTTGGATGCATGGCTAGACTTAAAAAGGCCCTTGCTGTCGTTAACCTAGTGTATTCCTATTAACTTATGAGCTCTATGGCACCAACTTCTGGTAATGATGTATACTGTACCTTACAAGGGTTCACAGCATGCCTTGGCATGTTACACAGCTCTACCATGGACTAGGTATATCATAACCAACTAACGAGGAAATTTGAGATTATGGACTATCTATATATATATATATATATATATATATATATATACACACACACACACACACACACACACACACACACACACACACACACACACACACACACACACACATGTATATATATTTAAAAACAACACTAGGGGTGAGCACAGCCTACAAAGGAAAAAAGGCTTGGGGGTGAATAAGGAACAGATAATTTGTAGAGATAAACATGGGGAATGGTGAAATAAACAAAGATGGCAAATATGAAATACAAACACAGTAGGACTGAACACAGTATACAAAATGGGTGAAGAAGGACTGAGCATTCCTATGCTATTCATAAATAGGATGGACAAAATTATTGGGGGTAACTTCTGGGGAAAAATATCTGGTGATTTTCTTCCACAGAAAAACTTCCTGGTAGAAGCTTCTGGTATGGAATCACATCAATTCCAGCCATCAGCGTTTTCATTCTTTGTATATATATATATATATATATATATATATATATATATATATATATATATATATATATATATATATATATTCCAACTACTCTTGTGAAGGATTCACTGCTAAGACTGTCTACATTATTCAGGCTGTCAATGTAACTGCATGACTGCTGCTGCGTGAATATGCTCTTTGCTTTCACACTGCAATTCTATTTTAGCATTCCTAGCATATCTCAAGTCAAGTGATATAAATGTTCCAATTTGCTCCTTAAAGAGCTACAATTTTATGGACAATATTGTATTTCATCATTTATATTTTCACGTTAAGTAGTTTTGGCTCTGTAGTTTTACTTAGAGTCCTAAATATGCTAATTTGTTCACACTCTCTTTTCCATGCATTGTAACCCTAGTGATTCAGAAGTATCATTTCACTTAATATTACACTCTGCACTTGTCTAGTTTAAATTCAACTTTTCTTTCGTTAACTGTCAGCATTTCTTTTTTTACTAAATGTTTTTATTGAATTTCAAACAACAAACAGCATATAAAACATAAGCAGATAAAAAGAAAAGCACTTGCAACATTTAACGTCTCAAGGATGCCACAAACTAAACTATTTGCACTGTTTACAAAGCTTGGTTGTCAACACATCAAAACACATCATTTATACTGTTATTATCAGTATTCAAAAAGTTATATCATCACTTGTATAGCTGATATTTATAATAGGAGAAAATAATTTTCTAATCCAGTGTAACCACGCCTCTGGTCATTAAATGGCAATAAAAGATGTCACAATTGTATCAGAATACAGTTCTGTAGGATAAAAGAAGAGCCATGCACCAAGAGCTTCCAACTTTGTACCAAATACATCATTATAAGACTGACCAAACCCCCAGCCTACTTTCACAATCTTTTTATTTATTTGTCTTTTCTTAGGCACTATCCCCAATAACCAGAACTTCTAGCCCAATTTTTGCTGACTTAAAAAAAAATATAGTAAGATCTCTACTAAGGCTGGAACATCTCTACCTCACCACCAGACATTCCCAGAACATGTGCAGTGAGTTTGTTCCATTACTTCCACATCTCTAGCAATCTGAATTCTGCTTTTTTACAATCATTTTTGTGTTAATTACCAGTTATAAAGATATCTCATCTTCTACTTCAGTTTCAACAACTTCACTATTTTCTGTACCCTATCCTAAACACACCTAGTCGTATCTTCCAGTCCATTCTGTCTAGATCCTTGTCTGAATTGCTTTCCACTTTACTTCCCTCAACTCCACATATATTGAGCTTGCCCTCCCCTTCTTTATACTGGCCCATTTTTACCACATCACCACTTTATTTTGTATATTGAAGGTAATACTTAAATGCTTAAGCCGCTCAAATGCAAACCAATCCATCTTAGGTATATCATGTTCCCTACAAAGTATATTAAATGTTTTAAAGATTTGCCACTAATTATCTAAATATTAGACCATTCGGTAATTCCTGCATCTTCCCTTACAGCTTTCACCTTATCAGCAATAGCTCAACATAATTCTGGCTGATCTCATATGCCACCTCTAAGTCTGTTCTTTTAAGATGGTAGTCGATAACAAAAATAATTTTTCTGTGATCTCTTTCCTTCCCCACTGTCAGCATTGTTTGCCAACATTCTGACTTACTCATTTGTTTAATTGATTCAGGTATATTTTTGGACTTCACTGTATCAACACATTTCATTTTAATAACATACATTAAAACATGTTGGTACTATTCCTTTTCAGCTCCCTAATGTAATTATGAGACCAGAATTCTGAGTCCAAAAATTATGTAAAAACATTCTAAAACAACAGGAGAACAGCAAATGCTGACAATAACTGTTCCTTTTAAAGTTGATTTTACAGAGGAAAATGCCTCTTCCACCCACTCCGGTATGGGTGCTACACCACCACACCAATGCTACTAATATATAGTAATTCATGAACTCCAAGACTGCTATACTTTGGAGAAAAAGAAATAATCCAAGGCACAGAGAACTTGGATGCAGTAAGCCTCATTTTCAAATATTCAGTCTCGCTATTCTGGTACATATACTTCCAACTACTGGAATTTATAAATGTTGCCCTAATTTCCATGTTTCTCTTCAACAATACATAAATTATTTTGGACACACTAGTTTTCTTTTTCACAGTTTTTTTCAAAAGTATTCCTGATACTCCATATTCTGCAAAATGTACTAAAAGCAGGAAACTGTTTCCTGATATGCTTATAGCCACATCTAGTACATGAGTCTTAAATTTTAACTGCACCATACTTTCTGTCATGTCTCCTTTTTTCATTACTGTTGCAACACATTCTCATGTTCCCATGTTTGGCTACTTATTTAAATCACATTTTATCTTGCATGTACATTTTATTTTCTATTTCCTCAGTTTGTGTTGATGTTTTCATGTCAGAAATGTGACTCCTATTTGATTAACACTTGTAGCTGTACTCACATAAGAACATTTCCAAAAAAAATAAAATAAAATAACATGTAAAGCAAGAACTAATACTTGAAAAGAATTTTGTTTTGATGCTTTACCTCTCTGCACCCCAATATGTGTGGCTGCATCCTCCATATTCCTTCTTTTTATATATAACAACTTTGAGATTGCTTTATCTTGAGGAAAGCAGAAATCAAGACACCAAAATCTTGATCTTTAACTACAAACATAATAAATACACATACCTTCAGGTTGGGTAAACAGGATGATATCTGCTAGAGGTGCTCACCATCTAACCAAACATCCTATTTATGGGTGACTTTAATTACCCCTTTACAGACTGGGCAAATTACGCTGCCTCAAACCCATAGGCACAACTTCTCCTGGAATTTGTTAATGCAAACACCCTGGAACAGATAGTGCATGCTCCAACTAGAGGATCAAACATACTGGATCTGGTACTCATCAACACGGGAAAGTGCTGCCCCCCCATGTCATGTCCTCATTAGTTAGGTGAATCATAAAGCTGTCTCCACTAAAGTAAAAATCACCCCAGAAATTCTAGCTAAACCAGTAACAGTTAGAAACTATTCTAAGGGATACTACATCCTATGTAATGTAATGCAATGTGACAGTTTGCCAACATTCAACGTTCCCCTAACCCTGAGACCACAGCTACCTATGCAGAATTATTCACACAGTTGCTATACAAACTTGTGAATGGCTGCATAGAGGCTGCCGTACTAACCAGATGTCAACACAAAACAAACACTAAAAACAAATTCTACTGGGGGAATCCTCACTTAAGCAGGGTATATAATAAAAGAAGAAAACCTGTGCTCAAAATCAGGAAGACCAGCTCCCTTAAAGAAAGTTGCTCTCTTATACAAATAAACAAGAAACTAAGAGATTTAAGTCCCACGAGGGCAACTACGAGGTCTGGATATCCTTGCGGGCTAAGGACAATCACAAGGCCTTTTTCAGCTATGTCTGATACCTTAATGGTGACACGCAGCATTGTGCTGAACTGGAGGTGAATCGTATCACCTTCACTGATCAAGGTGGCATAACAAATCTACTGGCTGATAAATTCAGCTCAAACATCAACCCCCACTATTCCCCCACCAGCTCCACTAGGTGAAATCCCCTCCAACATACTACCCCCAACTATTAGAAGGGATAAGATGCTGGCAGCACTCACTACAGCCAAGAACACCATCTCCATGGGTTCCAGCAACATCCCCGGTTGCTTCCTGAACAGACTAGAACATGACTATCAGGACCACTTGAGGCACTCTTCAACTGCAGCCCTGAAACAGACTATGTTCCAAGTGAATGGAGGACTGCAACATCAATCTCCTCCACAAGGGCGGACCATCAACCAATCTAGGGAACTGCAGACCCATAAGTCTAACAAATCTAATATACAAAGCCATGCAATTAATTATCATCGAAATGATAAAAAAGACATTGGCAACCTGCAGACACTGGACCCATCCCAATTTGATTTTGTTAAGGGAAGGTCATGCCAACATAACCTGGTAGACTTCTTTTTAAGAGAGTCACCAAGGCAATGGATGAGGGTAATACAGTGCATACTGAGTATCTTGAGCTAGCCAAGGCATTAGATACAATACTCCACTCAGGAATTGTTGACAAGCTCTCTGAGCTAGGCATAAATCCCTATATAACTTGCTGGCTTGCTTGCTCGCTCACAAAAAGCATCCAGGATGTCAGGATCAGTGAGGTCACCTCCACCAAGAGACCAGTCATCAGGGGAGTACCCCTGGGCATTGTACTGGATCCACTCCTGTCTGGAATTTACTTCTCAGAAGTCAAGGCTAACATTCAAGTCCTCTGGCTCACCAAGTTAGCAGATGACTGTAAATTGCTATCTATTGTATATTCCCCCCTGAGACACTAACATCATGCAAGAGGGTTTAACACATACAAATGACTGGTGCCAAAACGTATGGCTTAAAACTCAGTACCAAAAAATACATTATAATGCCCTTTGAGAAACTGTCAATCTAAGTTAATTACTCCATTGATAAAACATCGCTAAGAGTTAACCTAGTAGTATGGGATATGGAAACATATGTAGACAGCAATCTAGCCTTTGACCAACATGTGGCTAAGATAGTAAGAAAAATCATTCTAAGTCACCCAACTTATAGGTAAGGGTATGGCATCCAGATCCAAGGATGTTATAGTACCACTTTACTCGGCCCTTAATAGACCTATCATTGAATGCAATGCTTCCTTTGGCATGTATCTAACCAGACACTTGCAACAGGTGGAATGCTGACAAAATGTTATCACCAGGAGAATTTAGGGCATGGATACCCTGCCCTACAATGATCGCCTAAAGGCTTTGTCTCAGTATTCGGTCTCAGGCTGCTGAGATGGGATCTTGTCTGGCTTACAGGGCTTCCTTAGAGAGAGCCCTGATGGATCTGTCATACATGTGCAAACAAACGGCACCAAAAATGCTAGATCCAGGGAGTTGAACCTCACTTCTGAATAAGCAGAACATGCTGGAGATACAGACATGTTGCAAAGGATGCCCACACTATGGTAAAGGCTCCCTATCCATGTAAAACAAGTTCATCCCTGAATCTATTCAAATGAAACATTGGATGGGAAATTGTAAAATTATCCCTGGTTTGGTCATCGTTAAGAAATATATTATTCTAATACCATCTCCCCACAAATCCTTAGTTACCTCCCAACTTACATGCCCACTCCAGTATAGACACCCAACATACTCGGGATCAAAATGGTTTGGCGGTTGCGGCTAGACTTGTAAGGGTCCTAGTAGTCATTACTTTAGTAACAACCTATGAAGCTATTAGTGATTACATATTTATAATGTTGATCATCATGTTTCAGCCATGCAGTTGTCATTTTTCTTCTTTTCATACATCCACAATTTTGATAAGGCCAAATCTGTTTCTCTTAAGAGAGTCCATTGTTTCATTTTGTATCAAACTATTACTTCCCTAATTAATGAATCAAGTAACTCACAGAATTTAGATATTGTGGCTTAATTCTCAAACTCATTAGCATAAGTGGCTATAGTTTTTGCAGGATGTTAACCCTTGAAATGGCGAATAAATGAAAAGTTATTTCTAGGGTTGCAATAATTGCTGAGTATATTTCTAACTGTTGCCATTTCTACCTTTTTTCTCTTAAAAAAACGATTAAATATCTTCAAAACTTCTTCCCTAGTTACATGCAGAAATGTAGCAAAATGTACCTCTTCATACTTCTTGGCTACTTCACTCTGAGTGTAGAATAAATCAAAATTCTAGTTCCAGAAGAAATAGCAAGGGAATTGTTACGGCTAGGCTTGTATAGGCCCTAGGGTCGATAGCCTAGTACCAACCTATGAACCTATGAACCAAGGCTTCCAGTTCTCTGCCAAATTGACTTGTAGTGAAACAATTTCTGGTGGCTGCCATTAGGACATGTTTCTACTGTGAATTATAATTCTGTACTCCTACATACCCAAATGATTGAAAACAAATACACTTCTTCATTTCTGGTAATATATTTCTCCATTCCTGACACCATATAACATCTGAATGCTTGACAGAATGCTCAGAAAATGCTTCCCAGATACTGTTGTTTATTCTGGCTGCCTTCTAGAAGAAATGTGGACATGTGATATACTTTTTCTAGTAGCGATTTAATAGGAAATTTAAAGCATATACTCCATTATATTACAAGTTTATCTGTTTGTTTTTTACACTGCTTTCTGCTTCCAGTTATTTAATGGCTGCACACATAATAATTCCACCTAATCTTGCAAGTGTATGAACTTAAAAGCAAAACTTTAGTGCAACCCATAATATGTAATTTTGCTTTTATTATGGCAGCATTTGACATTTCAATGTGCAGTCCTAATAACAAACCACTTTATATGCCTGTAAGGCCAAACTAGTCTTCTGGAATCCAAACAGTTACTTGCATCACAGTTACTCTTTGGTGTAACTGCTATACATTACAAACTCTACTGTTAACACAACTATAGTTATCAAGGTCACACTCTAGTGCTCATTCAGAGTTCACACCTCTCAGACACGTAATGAATAAATTCACTTTCATGAGAATATGTGCCAATCTGTTCTACCTTTTGTAAAATAAGGGCAGTGTGATTTGGAAGACACATGCATACAGACACACATACACACACAAAGTGTATTTGTGTCTGGATGTATTCAAACAACGCAGTTACAAAGACAGAATGAGGACATTTACTTAGCCCACCTGTTATTATTCCTGTACAATAAGCGGTCTATCAATATAACATTCTTAATTCTCTGAAAAGTAGTTTGAGTATACTTACACAGTGTATGACCATATGTATATACTAGGCCAATGACTACCAGGACCTTTATAAACCTAGATGTTGAATCCAACTCAGTTGTGTCCCCCCTGTATCACACATAATCTCATATCCCTTGTCATGCCTTGATTATTCAGAAATTCAAGATTATACTATAGGGTGGCAATGTAATAATCTCAATATACATTTCAAGAAGAATATGTCTTGCTCATATCATTTCTAGTCTACACACATTGCTATGTTAAACTATTATTTTATATTAAGAGTGTTGTACTACTCACCCAAAGCACTATCTTCCTGTTTCGATCTTTGTGAGTCAGCACAACAGAATTACAAAAAATTATATCTCTAGGAATATAGTCAGACCCTTTTCTTTTCTATTTAGTATAAAACCATCACTAAGTAATTTCATAAATTCAAATGCACAAATTATTGTAATTAATATAATAAATTAGGGCTGTAACCACAGTTTTTGAAATAGTCCACCAGCCTCCAGAATGGTGACCCCTGCCCACCCTCAAAAGAGCATTAAAATGGCTTTTATACAGTAAATTTCAGAAATGTGAATTTGATGATGCAGCACATCTATTAAAATTATTATACTATAAACACTCACATTGATAAAAGTAATAAAGCAAGCATACATGATATTGAACATAGTTATTTCTTTTGATTTCACTTATTTGTTTAAAGCTGGGACATTTGGTTCAATTGTGCTGGGCAAATGAAGATATATAACCATTAATCTATACACAATGTGCTAGGGCATTCCTACTGATATAATAAAGCAAGCGATTACCTCCCTGACTTCAGGTGGATTGTAGGCTTTGCTAATTTACACACCAATAGACTACAGTCAAATGGCACATAGGACAGAATTATAACGTGCAAAAGCCCACTGTGATGACAGATTTTATAATTTGCCCATTTTATGTTAGCATATAATTTTGCCATTATATTTGTCACACCTACAAAAAGAAACCGAATGTGGTTTTAGTAAACCTTATATACAAGTAAAATGGCAAAACATCACCTTTATATGCTATATTTTTGTCAAAGGGTTCCATTACCGTGAATCGTTTTAAACTATTGCAACTGTCATTTTATATTATACTCTCTCTCTCTCTCTCTCACACACACACACACACACACACACATGTATACCACTGCAATATAACGGCTACAGATATTCAGGTATGCTTGCATCATTATGCTGTGACAAATTATTTTTTTCTTGACTGAAATTAGGGAATATGCACCTAAGAACTGGAGATGGAGATGTAATTTGTTAGATGTTAGAAATGTCATCAAGGATGGATGGAATTCTCTAATTGTGTTAAGACGAGAAAGGAGAAGGAGTTGAAGAGGTCTGCTTATAAGAGATGGAACTGTGCTCCCGAGAATCCCTGTTCAGTGCAACCACTGGATTCATTTCATCTGCCACAAAATCAGGAGACTTAAATCTCATTTTTAAAGCTTATCTTTTTTTTACAAGCCACCCGCGTGACTTTTAATAAAATGGAAGCTGCAAAATCACTTTAGTTGAGCCCGTCTTACTGGAAGAGTGTATCAACATCAGGACCCCTGCAGTTAAATCCAGCTATGTTATCCACAAAAAGTCCCTAACTAATATCCCACGTATTTTACATGTATATATTTTTATTAACATATTTCGATAGAAACATACTCTGGAAATTTCTTTCTTTAGCGATTTTATACAGTATTGTACAAGAGCAGTCCATTCGTTTCCTAGGAAACAAGAGAACGAGCATGCTCTGAGCTACATCTTAGGCATACACAACCTGTGTTGACATAATGCAGATTCCTTTGCTTAGACAAAACGTTAACGGTCTAGTTTCCTAAACTGTTGTCATATTACGGCTTTGTGCTCGTCATACCACCCCGAATTTGGATCGATTATCATCTGTAAAGCAAAAAGAAAGAAAAAAAAAAACACTAAAGAAAAGACTGCGTTATGTTAAGCAGGGCACTTCTACACAGCCCGAATTCCGAGATTTCCAGTTTTACTTGTTAGTATTGGCTTTTGTGATCCTGTGCATCTTCTCCTGCCTCCTATTCGACACTGTTCGTGATTTCTCGTCGTCATTATCATTCCATCCTTGTCGGTGGTGCCACAAGAGCTGGAATCATCTGCTGCCGGGTCCACCAGAGGTGCAGTGTTGTGCTGAAGGAAGAGCTCGGTGCAAATTCTGTGCCTGCATGCTTTTGTCAATGCACTGAGGCAGTGGAACAACAGCAATACTGAAAGGGGGGACGTCTGCATTGCATTGTACCACAGTATTCCAGTACCTTTGGAGATAGGACCAGGACTCGGGAATAGTAAAAGACATTCCCAGAAAAAAAGAGGTCTTAGTGGTGAATACTCCAGCCAATATGTTCAGGATCTAACACTTTC
Organism: Protopterus annectens; assembly: GCF_019279795.1. NCBI lineage: Eukaryota > Metazoa > Chordata > Ceratodontiformes > Protopteridae > Protopterus > Protopterus annectens. The sequence goes on from NC_056729.1 coordinate 727,437,548, forward strand.
ACAAATCTGGCACACGGAAGGGTAATTTGTGGAGGCTGTATTTTTAAGGAAATGCAAAAGATTATGAATATTTCTGTCTTCCTCGTTCCTATTTTTTTGGGACTGGCTTTTGGTGCTTATTCTAACGGCGTACAAATAGGTGGGTAATGCATTCTGTTATCACTTTTACCGTGTTGAAACGTTTATTGTTGATTAGCATTTTTACACCAGTAAGTGCATTTTCATTGTAAGGCTGCAGCCTGCAGGGTCTTGTAGTAACAGGTTAAGCATAACTGCAGTTTTCAACCAGAACATGCAGAATGATGGTTTTTGCAAGCAAATTGCCAGCCATTAAAATCTAAATAATCATGTACCTAAACACTACTTCCTTTAGTTAACCATAGGGATAGGCTGACAATCAGTCTTGGGAAACACGATCTGAATTTAAGATAACAAATGCAATCGTGTAACAGATACCAAAAACGAGGTTACCGGTATTTTTCTATTTGATTTTGTTTTTATAGGCGCTATGTTGGACAATTTTCAACTGTATTGCAATACACCGAGAACTTGTAAAATTATGTCTATCTGATTATGAACCTCTTGACTTTTTTTTCTACTGTACAGGAGGTTTATTTCCAAGGGGCGCAGATCAGGAATACAGTGCTTTTCGGATAGGAATGGTTCAGTATTCCTCCACTGACTATAGGCTGACGCCCCATATCGACAATCTGGAGGTAGCAAACAGTTTCGCCATGACCAATGCTTGTGAGTAATGAATATTCATTTTATGGATGCAAAAAAAATGAAAATATACTAAATCACAAGTCACAGGCTTGACTTTTGTTTTCTTCAACGATCTTGCACGTAAGCATTACTTGTAGCATTTTAAACGTCTGTCTGTTTTGGGAAAGTGCAGCAAAACTAGCCCTCGTGTGTAAAAAGAATGCTATTTTATGTCAGTACACTTTAAGTCTGCACACCTTGCCATATGTGATATTAGTCATATGTACTACATATTGAAATATATGTGTATATGGATGGATGGATTCTGTGTGCTGATGAGTAGACCGCATGAGGCACACATTGGCTATAACAAGTCCTGGGTTAAAATTATGTGCTCTTAGCATGGTTACATAGAGTTACATGCTTTTAGCATGTTAACCGAGCACGGCATGGACCACTGCACCCGCAGACGTTTAGGATTTCAGAGTCACAAAAGACATAACCCTGATTTTAATAACGCAAACAAATTTTCTTTGCAGATCTGTTTCCGCTTAGATTTAACATGTCCACATAGCTGACATTTTTACGCAGGATGATTTTGATAATTGCAAGGAAAAAAGAACATGAAAATGGTGTGCTGAATGTGGCATGTATGTAGGTGCTCATGCATATGTTTGGTGGCATAACTATAGTCCCTGTTATCATTCACAGTTCTTATCTTCTGTAATCCGTCTGTCACTAAAACACTGGCTGTTGCAAAAAAAATAAAAAATAAAAACGGCACTGTTTTGAAAAGGTATGGTGTAAATTGCAGAAGTTTCTGCATAATGCACAGTACTATATTTCTTTGTATTGCTCTTTCATTTAAATCTCCAGCCTAAGTATTTCTATGAGTTTCCATTTTCTATCTTTCAGAAAAAAGGCAAGGCAAAGAGCGGCGGTGTCTAAGCTCGTATTAACTACAGCACACACATGCGCAGTAATGTAGACTACTTTCTGGCAAATCGATGCCAGACATCCCAAAGATATGCTGTAGGTGGATTGGACACTCTAAATTGACCCTAGGTGTGAGTGTGTGAGTGTGTGCGTGTGTGTGCCTTCTGTGGAAGGTTGGGCGCCGGGCTGGCAACTCGACACTGTAAAACTCCACTGCCAATCATGAGCGGACAGGTGATCCGCTGTGGCGACCCCTAAACGGGAAAAAGCCGAAAGAAGAAGAAGGTGTGAATATTTGTCCAATTCCTGACCACTTATCAGTATGGACCACGCACGTTGCATATCAGCAAAGTAATCAGATAGCCAATTTACCTAGCTCTGTATTTCAAAAATATGTTTAGGCAGATAGCAGCATGCAGCAGTATCTACACCTGAATGTCTGTTTGCGTACTGTGAGGTCTACCTGCAGAAACAATACTGCGAATCATTTGCAAAACTGTATTTGTCTGATGACAAAGTTATGTGAAGCTAGTAGTCCGCCGTGAAAATGTCAGTAATTTAGTACCTGTAGCGAAATGCTGCAAATGAGATTCTGTGCGAAATAAGCTGAGGTGCATATGTGTTAGATGTCATTTGTATTGTTAGCCAGTGATATGTCCACAGAGCTTTGTTGCATGTTTTGATATACATTGATATAACTTACTTGAAAATAAAATACCTTATTTTTTAAAAAAAGTTTGATCGTGTGGAATATAACAGGCCTGTAGCTGAACAAACACACGATCTTCTGCTGTCCTACCTGAAACGCGGGGAAAACTGTATGCGAGTTTGTAGGCAATGTTGTGTATGCAATAAAAAACAATATCTGATCTTATAATCATGTGTATGAGTCAAAGGAGTTATATCGTTGATTACAGCGTGTAGGATATTGCAGGTCTACAGGGAAGACAGAACGTTAAAATGCAAATTAATGATAAAAGATGTGGTTACTGTTTTGAATTCATAGGTTACAAATAAACATGAACGGACCACGCACACACACACACACACACACACACACACACACACACACGCCTCTACACACGTGTGCGTGTACGACCGCGCGCGCGTGTATATCTATCTATCTATATATATACATATATATATATATATATATATATATATATATATATATATATATATATATATATATGTCTCTCTCTCTCTTTCTCTCTCTCTCTCCCTCTCTCTATATATATATATATTTATCCCAAAATATTGTGTGAACGATTCTAATAGTACTTGTAAGTGAACAGGACTGATTCATTGCTGCAAAGGTGGTAATAGATATTGTGTGCTATGTTATGTATTGTTATTTATATAAATACAGAATATGTTGGCGTGGCTATCAAATATATACATATTATATATATATATATATATATATATATATATATATATGTGTGTGTGTGTGTGTGTGTATATATATATATATATATATATATATATATATGTATATATATATATATATATATATATATATATGTATATATATATATATATATATGTATATATATATATATATATATATATATATATATATATGTATGTATATATATATATGTCTATGTGTATATATATATATATATATATATATATATATATATATGTCTATGTGTATATATATATATATATAGAGAGAGAGAGAGAGAGATCATGCATTGCCTGAAATAAACAATTATGCATGGGATAAAACGATACACAGAAAACAGAGTTGTATATAAAACTGACTAAAATAATGTACTTCTCAAAACACTTCCCTCTATAACGATCCATGCCGCATTGTTTAATGTAGATGAGTTTGTGGTTTGTCATATACCAGAATTAGTAAGTTTTATTTACATATACAGCTGACACCTGTCATAACAAGCCAGTGTGATCTAATTAAATTATGATACAAAAGATAAAATTGCTTGACTGATTATGAGAGCTATATGACCCCCCCCCCCCACACACACACACACAGACACATACACACACACACTTGCACATGTATATTTGGAGTTCTTTCACATATTCCTGCATTTATTTCTCAATATTTTTGCACTTTATTCAAACTGTAAATATGTTAATCAAAGCCCACAGCACATATTTTAGCATAAGTGCATAAGTGCTAATGCTTTTGGAAAAATATGCATCATAGGTAAGAGCCTGTTGATACTAAATTATTTACATATTTAGCAGAAGATGATAAATATAGATTTAAAAATATTTGACATTTAAAAATAAATGCATTTGGATGTGAAATAAAAGCTAATATGTGACTGCATATTGGAGCTGCACTTAAGGTCTGTGATAGAAAACAGGTATCTTGAAGTCTGGCAAAGTGTAAGCACTGTAAAATATTGTTCATAGACATGAGTTATGGCTTTAATTCTTTATTATGGTTGTCGTGTATATGCCCAATGTATCACTTTCCTTCAGTAAACAGTACATGCTCCAGTGGCTGACACTTTGCTTAGATAGCTGACTATTCTGTGTACAAATCCAGCAATAAATTTTATGAGACAACAGTCATCACCTTCAGTTTGTCTTTTCACAAGTGTATGTGAGAACTCCAAACTGATTGGAAATTATATGAAACTGTGTTACTGTAAACATGAAATGATTAACTGTGTTACTATGTACAATTCAAGCTATACTCTTCTGCAGATTTCAGCAGTGTGGTGGGCAGCCATTTTATTCAACTAGCAACTGGGTTTCTAAATTTTTCTAAGTATCAGTTCTACTGTATAATATAATTTTAGTTTATAAAGATAGTAGTCATTTTTTAGAGTTTTATATATATTTTAAATTACATGAATAATAACAATGATCCCTTTACACACTTGATATAAAAAATGAAACATAACTTGCTTGCCCAGCTTATTTTGTAGTATCTTAAAATAAGATCTGACTTGATTATGTCTAAATTAATTAGCAAACCTTTTTGGTGATCCCATTATCCCATTGCATACATTTTGATATATATTATTGTTTTACATAGGCTGTGCTGTTTCAAACAGACATTTTCTATGTATGTCAGTGTCCTTTTAATTCATACTCCATCTAAACCGACTCATTGTATTATTTATGTATGTATTTATTGATTTATTTATTTTAGTTTGTTAAATGGTGAGAACACAGATAAGAAGTTACCAGTTTCAGTCTCAGGCCCAAGAAAACTACAATAAAATGAATTTATACAATACAGGTACAGTGTTAAGTGCAATACAATGTGTACTGCAAGCTTAGAGTAATGCAGTAATAAGGCAAGTAAAGTTATATATTCAGTACAGGGAAATTCATTACATTATACAAGTGATTGAAATTGAAATGAGCTTATGCATTATGGAGATGTTATATACACTATATACAAGAGAGTGAAATCTTAATGTAAGTGTGATATACCGTCAGAGGAATATAGAGAGTAAAAAAACTTATCAGACAGTGACAGAATATGGTGTACTTAGGTAATGTGGCTTGGGGCATGAGACTGGCATTTAGCAAGTTTCAGAAAATGAGTTTGTGTTTATATCTGGAAGACTGGGTCTCAGGACTTTTCTTTCAGATAGGAGGGAATAGATTCACAAACTTGGGTTTAAGAACTGAGAAACAGTGATCTGTGCAGTGAAGCTTGGCTTTTGGCATTATTTAATGACAACTTAAGCACCTTAGAAAACATGTTGTTAATTTGCCTCAAGAAAACATTTCATACTTTCACTCATGTCTTTCACCCCTTATTTCCAACATGGCAGAGCCCTCCAGTTTCTCATCATGGCATGCCTGGAGTTGTCAGTTTACTTCAGTACCATAATATAGACTGATGTACTCCATATATATTTTTGCAGTGGTACAGTATTCAGAACTTGGAATTGTGCACAAAATGAAATAGCACTGAAAATATATAGTGTATTACTCACTCCTCTTTATTCTACACATCACATTAAAACCTTCAACTCTCTCTCTTTCTGTATTGTTTTCTTATACATAGGTTCATAGGTGTTTACTAGGCTAATGACCACAAGGGCCTTTTTAAGCCTAGCAATGCATCCCAAATCTCTGATAAGTTCTGATACCCTTGATAAGTGTAAGCATGGGTCTGGGAAATGAACCATCCTGGCTATACTTTAGAATGCATCCTGTTTTTTTGTTCTTCACTAATTCTTCTCCAGCATTGCATACTATCCTTGAGGATATTTGTGTCAAGTACAAGATTTTGCAATAAAATTCACCAAGCCTGTGCTTACATGCTTTCAATCATGTCATAGGTTTCTTTGCATTTTTTTAGCAAATGGGATGAAACATTTGTTACAGACCTTGTGCCATTTGTGAAAAGGTATAAGTCCGACTATCGTTTGGCGTCCATACTTTAGGAACTTTAGCGTAGTGCCCTAGGTTATTGATCTTTGTAGATCAGTACTGGTTCAATCTTTTCTTACCAGAAACAGCACAGTTTATAAAAACTACTGTACCAGTGTTCATTAGTTTGCTGAAATGTAGACATAATGCATCTACTACTCAACTCTTGGCCCAGATTTCTTAGCTATCTTGATAAAATATATATACATTATAGTTACTTAATATGACTTTTCCGCTATGAGAGTGTGTGGTGATGGGTCACACAAGATACTAGATTGAAGACACTCCACAACTCGTTTCATCTTTAATGAGTCTGTATAAATCCGTGCCACTGGTTTTTGGCTGACCCTGATGCAGTTTCGAATCTTCAGGTTATGATCCTCGAAAAGTAGAGTTACATCTGCCCTTTATATAATTTTTCTTCTTTGTGGCTGGTTAGCATTGGAAATTATAATTGCAGTAACTATACATATCACACTGAAAGCAGTGCATCTGTCTCATTGCATTTCTTTGCCTTTTCCAGCTTCATTTTGCATGGTGCTTCATGCCTCTTTCCTTTTTCTCGAGACTGTGTGTCTCTTTAAGTACATCCTTAATGATGTACCACATCTAAATATTCTGACGCACTTGCCTAATGTATATATAACTAGGCATGTTGCAAACTGTTATATAAATCAGCTAAGAATACAATTATAGAAGGCAAAGAAGTAAATTGCATTGTTTGTAAATATCGTGTGGAATTATTTGCTCATAGCAGTAAAATACCCCTTTAGACTATCAGCTGATGGTGAACTAAAGAACATGATTTGTATCGCTGATTGTAGCTATTTCTATGCCCTTGTCTCCCTGTCATATTTACTCAATACTGACTTTATTTTCATGACTATGATAATAACCAAAGTGTTCAGAATAAATAAATATCCTAAGCAGTGAATGCTGTTCAGTCCGATGTGCAAATTGTATCAATGAATAATTCTTAATTTATCATTTGAATAACATTATCCAGGATAAAACAATGACAATGGCATTGTAGTCTTGTAAATATGGTTATAGTCACTATTACTTGTATCTACAATGTTACATGGAATTTGGAGGTGGATTATTTTGTATCTGCTTAATAATGGATTTGATGTTAAAATGGAATGCTGATAATCCTAGCCTGCCATATATTCATTATTTTGCTAGTGTCTATGGTTTCATTTCTTTGCGGTTACTGAAAAAAATGAAATATTGATCTGCTTTGTTTCTGTGAGTTTGTTTGTTGTTTCCATTTATCTATATGTTTTTTTACTGGACACCTATTCATAGTGATTATTTAATCTTTTGAGTGTGCTACCATTTTGTCTTCTTTGGACATGGTACTTCTAGATACATTATCATTTTCAGCTGTATTTACACTGTAGACATTATTTCACAAGTTACCTTCTCTTATATACAACAAAAGCATATGTTTTACCTTCTCCTTCAAGATTTCTTCATATTGATAATGATTTTTATGTATGTGGCAATTGTTTGACAGATGAATGAAACACTGTGCTCGGGAATATGAAATGCTTATTAGGAGATATCTGAAAAGTATAGCACTGGAGTCTTCTTCCTTTAGTGGCCACTGTAATCAAGTATGGTATACAACACTTTGTTTTTTTGAAGAAGCATGCTCTTCCGAAACAAGTAGTGTGCTTCTGTCATTTATCTAATTCCAAACTGGTGGATTGGCAGCCTTGTGAATGAAAATTCTTTCATTCTCTTTTTATTTCTCGCTGTATTATGAATGGAGTCAACATCCACTCACTAATTAAAGAAAAAAAAAATAACTGCTTGTACTGCCTTTCTCTTTATGTTTACCTTTATCCCATTGTTTGCCCATATAATATTAGAATGAGCACACACATGCACACACACACACACACACACACACACACACACACACACACACACACACACACACACACATGCACACACACGCACTCACACGCACACACCCGCACACACACACACACACATATTCTCTTTCTGTCTCTTTTTCTCCTTTTTGTGCCATTTCACTCTGCCACCATTTTCTAACCACAAGGCTTGCTGCCGACAAATTCACTTGATGTTTTCATAAAACTGTATTTCTTCATCTTCAGATACCAGTGATTTTTAATTCCCCAGCATTTATTTGAAATAAGGAAAGCAGTCCATGAAAAAATACTGTCATGTATGCTTAAGAACAAAGTCTGGGCTAAGTGGAGATCTAACAGAAATATCTCTGATCATCTACATTTTAGGCAGCTCAGAAATAGTACAAAAAAGGCCATACTTACAGATAAAAAAACTACTACTGTAAACAACCAACAAATTCATCAAAATAATCATCAAAAGTTCTGGTCTTGCATTAATAAGCTACTTTCCCCAGGTAACTCCCGAACACCCACCCCACTTGAAGCAGATCCAAATACTCCCCTTCAAACTGCCAATACCTTTAACTCTTTCTTCACTGTGACTATACAATCTCTAGCTAGTCAACTTATCTCAGAAAATTCCAGCCCTCCCATCAACTCACCACACTCTTTATCTAAAGTCAAACTACAACCCATCTCTACTTCTCTCATCTATAAATTTATTCATAAACTCAAGCCATGTACTCCTTCTGCTGACCAACTTCCTTCCCAATATCTCTAAAAAGCAGCCAAAGTAATTGCTTATCCTATATCCATCCTTATAAATTGGACAGTTCAAGAAGGAACCATCCCAGATATTTGGAAAATCTTCCACATTATCCCCTTACATAAAGGTGGGAACTCTAATGATTACTCTAACTATCGGCCAATTGCTCTCTTATCACCCTTAGCAAAAATTATGGAAAAATACATTCACCAACAACTTTTACACCATCTCTCTCAACATAACTTAATAACAAACTGCCAACATGGCTTTAGGCCATCACATAGTACCACTACTGCACTTCTATCCTTTACAGATACCATCAATAGAAACCGTAACAAAAACATCCTCTCATCTGCACTCTTTATTGACCTCTCTAAAGTTTTTGACATGGTAAACCATACCCTCTTAATCAATATTCTTGAATCTCTTTCCTTTGACTCTCTGGCTGTTAAATGGTTCAGATCCTATCTCAGCAACAGGCAGTTCTCTGGGAAAATCAAATTTCATCCTTTTTGTCTGTCACCATCGGAGTCCCTCAGGGCTCCATTCTTGGACCACTTCTTTTCTCATTATTTATTAATGATCTCCATGTAGTAATTCCTCAAGCCACATGTATTCAATATGCAGATGATTCTACACTAATATGCTCAGCAACCTCTCCATCAGAACTATATTCTCTTACTCAAAATGTTTTCAACACTGTAGAAACATGGTTTACCAAACGTTGCCTCCTTCTTAATGCCAAAAACACAAAACACCTTCTCTTCACACCCACTACTAGGTCCTCCCCCTTAGATTTCTCAATCTCTTCAAATAATGGCACTGTTATTTTCCCAGACTCTGCCACTAAACTTTTAGGAATAACCATTGACAATAACCTCTCATTTGATTACCATATAAATAACACCATTAAAATAGTCAACAGAAAAGTAGGCTCCTTATATAGAATAAAACCTTTTTTAACCCCAGCAGCCAGAGCCAAGATTGCTCACTCCCATCTTATCTCAACCCTTCTGTACGCTTCACCTATTTATACCAACCTAAAGAAAACTAACCTTAACAAACTAGCAACTTCCTATAATAACATTGCCAGATTTGCTACTGGCAATCCCTTCAGAACCCACCACTGTTCTAATCTTAGGCAACTAGACTGGCTGTAATTCCAAAACCATCTGATAATCCCCCAACTCACAATTGCCCACAACATATTTTACCAACCCAATAACACCCCTATACTCTCAAAGCTCGTAATCCCCTATAATAATCTGAACTCCCTACGTTCTTCTAGCAAACTCCTTGCTAGCATAACAAAGTCTAATAATACGGCTGGTGACTCTCTGTTTCCCAACACAGCAGGAAAATACTGGAACCTGTTACCCAATGAACTAACTCTAATTACATCCTTGCCACTCTTTAAACAAAAACTTAAAAAACACCTCCAAACGCACTGGTTATGCCCTTGTAGTAACCCTGACTAACTACCCTCTTCACCTCTGTTTCTTCCTCTTCTAACCAAACTTCCAAACATTTAAACACTTAGTCTTGTAAGTAAGACTGACACTATTTAAACTCTAATCACCTTATTGCTGAAATCTTTCTACCTGATGTGAACGATTGTACATAATTCTTACTGTATTACATTTGTTTTAGCTTTCTTAAGTGATATTATGTTTACTGTTGCTTTTCTCAAGTATTTTTATCTCTTGAATGTAATAATTACCTGTTTTAATTTGTTTATTAATCCTTTAGTCACCATGTAACAATATTTTATACTTTTGTATATCTGTTGGAGCTTTTCTCCCCGGGCCTCTACTGAAAATGGAAATATATCCAGCTAGACTAGCCCGGTCAACAAATGTAAAATAAAAAAAATAAATAAATTTTATGTGTTATTTTACTGAGCATTTACATTGTGAGATGGCATGCCACCTTGAGCCTTAAATTAATTTTTAGCCTTTTTCAAGCATGTGTGTTATAATCTTGCTTGAGCCAAAGAAACAATTATTTTTTTCAGATTTGTTATGGTTCTAAAGTTATGTGATCTTTTTCAGTGATTGACTATGCAGTTTCTCAAACTTTTTTATCACAAGGTCATACACTTAGTGGTTTTCAGCACCCTAATGACAAAATCATATTCTTGATATTTTATCACAGTGAATTAAGACTATTGTCATGATGTCTAAAACTGGTTTAACCTGTAACATTCATGTGCATGCCAAGAATTATGTATCTTCTAAGGAAGGCATGATTTTAGATGTTTCCCAGAATTTGTAGAAATGGGAGGGGGGTGCAAATTCATGACTGCTCCTTTTTAAGAGTTTGGTATGGGCTTTGACTGTGTTGTCTCTGCCTTTTTACTGTTTTACAGAAATCTCCCCTGCAGATCTCCCTGTTATTAGCTTCTCCTGTGTCTTGGTTATGAAAAAAAAAATGAATGAGAAAGTATTATTTATTTATTTAATTATTTGGCAATCAGCCAAGTTATCTAATCCTTTCTGATCTTTTCAAGCATACTAGGGGAGATGAAACATGCTGTCATAAGTACAACATAATTAAGACTGTATGACAGTTAAAAGCAGTACATTAAGAAAATACAGTTGATAGGTACTGAACAAAAGTGTAACACAAAAGAGCATTGCAAAAACTGCTAAAGGTCACTACAGATACCAAAGAAACTAAAAATGTTTCTACACATGTTAAAAAATTAAGGAATAATGTCCAGTAATGTAATGAGCTCATCTATAAAGATATTACATATTCCAATCCCAAGGATATAGCCAATGTATTAGTAGTGCTAATCTTTCCCCTGACCTACCCATATTGTTGCCCCAGTATCCTTGGAAATCTCGCTTTCCCTGAAATCACATTGGAACAAGTCTTAAAATACCTGTCAAAGAGTGCAAGTAATAGTTGCATGGGACCAGACTACGTTCCAAGCTACATCTCATGAATGTCATGTGGTATCTGAGCCTCTACTTTACCCTTTCAAACTAATCCTATCCACAAAGCTTGTACCTGATGCCTGAAAAACAGCCACTGTGACTTTGCTACACAAGAATGGCTCCCTGTACAGATCCAGGGAATTATGGGAACTATAAGCTTATCAGACTCGTACACAAAGCCATGGAACATATCATGGCAAACCTCATTTTGTCAGAAACAGACAACCCAATGGATCCAGATCTCAATTAGTTTGGTTTTGTGAAGGGCAAGTACTAGCTCCTGAACTTATGAAGCTTCTTTAAAATGGTTACAGAGTTTGGAGACAGTGGTTACTCAATGCACACTGCTTATCTTGATCTATCCCCCATGCTGGTATTTTTAGAAATGAGACAAACTTAATGCATATCCCTATGTTATCAACTTGTGGGGTACTACAGCGATCAGCGGTGGGACCTTTCAACATTTATTTTTGCAGGCATCCAGTTCAGTAACCCAGAAGTGTGGTTGATAACTGCAAGCTGGGCACTGTTATCCATTATTTCACTGATACTAAACAGCTCCAGCAAGAGCTGGGATATGTACATGCCTGGTGTACTGAAAAAGTGTATAACAGCATTCAGTAAAAAGCTGTTCTTACTTCACATATTTTTAAATGGTACTCCTCTTCAGACAGTTACAGTCATAAGAGACCTGGGTACTATTGTGGATAACTGTCTCTCTCATTCAGTCATTATGTTTCTTCAACAGTAAGGAATCCATCTATCTTTCCCAGTTAATTTCCAGAGCAACGTCTTCTAGATCCAAAGAAGTCATCTTGCCACTATAATCATCCCTATTAGATCCATCACTAAATACAGTTTCCCCTTTGATATGTATAAATTGAAACATATCACTAGACTGTAAAGGTCCCAAAGATACCTAACCATGAAAATTAAAGACTTGAAGTCTTTCAACTATCCTGATAGTTTAGCATAACTTTCGTTATATTCAGTGGCCTAGAGGCTGCTCTGATTTGACCTTTTCTTTTACTTTTTGAGTCATGATAGATCCAATCCTATTTGACCCTCTCTTTCCTTCCAAAACCAGTGGTACAAACACCTGCCCAAGAAAACTAAATCTACACCAACAAATAAACAAGGCTCACTGGAGAGATAGGTTCCTAACACAACATATTCTCAGCCTATGGAATAATTTACTACCACAGGCCAAACAAAGTGCTGCTTTGACTACTTTTAAGACTAGTCTTAATAACTTGATATGTAAACACAAATTTACGTCAGGATTGTCATGTACAGCCTTGCTCAGTTTGGGACTTAAGCCCTGTTAAGTGCTTGAAAAGGGAGGCCTGAACTTTTAAGTTTGACTCCTTAAAGGTGTATATGACTAGGCATCTTATGGTCCTCATGATTGCACATTAGTATTGTTTCTATGTTCCTATGTACTATGTGTAGATTCTTAACAGATATATAAAGATGCAATGAGTACCCACTCTTCTGCCAAGCTCTGCATCTTTATCCTCATTTCTCTAAAGTCATTCTTAATGTAATACTTTCTCATATCTTTCACTTTCAAAATGTTTACTGTCTCTCCTCTTACCATATCTCTTGCCAGTTATTTAGTTTACCTTATAGCCTAATCAAGGCTGTAGGTCATGTTTTCATGTCAAATACACCTGGCTTCTGCCTATTGCAGAATGTAACTTTGTTCTCGTCCCCCATTGTAACCACACACCACTAAGTCACATTCTGCCTGTGATCTCAGTCAGTTAAAAGCAGCTTAGTTTCTTGGGTTCAGATTATAAAAAAGTCACTTTTATTTGAACCTTATTATACAGCATATAAACAGGTTGCTGTCTTAATTTAAGTTTTGTAATGTGGTCTTAAGTCACACTTCTGCAAATAGCTATCAACAGTTTCTATTTAAGGTACTGATTTTAATTATTATACAATTGTAATTACAGTTATACCCATATCTGCATGTTTCATCTTTCATATTGTGCAGAAAAAAGTCAAAAAGGATCAGATAATGTACATGAATAGTTGGATAAATACACAAAAAAGTTATCATGGAAATTATGACTAAATGTTCTTTTATCTCTGGGTATGACTCTAGAACTGTTTAATAAAATAAATTTAATGGATTACAGTTGTTAATTAAGTGAAAAGTTTTTAAAGTGATATTGTCTGAAATAAGAGAGGTATACATATATGCAAATATTGTTTAAGAAAGACAGGTTCTGCATCCTCTTCATACTCTTCTCTCTTAAGTAATCAACATGGTCATAGCACGTCCAAGGAGAGGAACTTTAGAACTCATTCAAACATAGTATCTAGGAAAGTTGTTAAGTGGATACTTCTCTGTGAAATGTACATAGTGAATCAACATTGCTTATGTGAAAACACAGTTTAAAGTCATTTGTCCAAACTACAGTAGGAACTTAACTGCTTGCCATGTTTTGCACTTCTTTTTAATCTTATCCCTTTCTTCAAGGTAGTGCCGCCTCAGAGATGGTATATATAAGGATCAGGGGTATGAAGGTTTACCTTCCTCACTGGAGGGGATGAAGGGTTTGGTGTACTGGCAAAACAAAACAAAAACAAAAAAAAACAGGTTTATGTATTTTACAACATATTGTATATTACTTGTTCATATTTGTGATGTTTTCACTCTTGAGGTTGTTGGATCATTTTTCTTTTTGTTGATGATGTGGAAAAACAGCTTTCACAGTGAAGCCCTAGCACTGCAGAGGAGATGGAAATTAATGATCTTTATCTTGATTTATAAAGAAGGACAAAATTAAGGAAATTCTAAAACTGTATTTTATAGAGAATGATTACAAAATACAAGTGAGACAGAATTCTGGCTAACATTGTGATGTAATTTTCAGAATTAAAAAAAAAAAATGACCCCATATTTTAATAGTGTAATTTTGCTACACTTCATGTTTGAGACAGCTGTGATTTATTATGTATTCTGAAATGTGACCTCTCTAGCAATGATAATTTATTACAATTTTGATTACTTAGTATAATTTCTGGACATCTAATTACATTGATCCCAAACTAGTAGGTTATAAACTGCTTTGTTAAGCACACATAGAAGTACAAATCAAGCAAAAATGAGAAGCAAACATCTTAACGGTAGATAAATGAACAAATCAGGAAATGTTGCAAACACAGCATGGAATTACTGCAGTCAGGAAAGTAGTAAGTATATGCTACATATATAAGCAAACACAAACAACTGAGAAATTAATGTATTACATATTCATACTGCATTCTATATTGCCACAAATAACTTGCATAATTAGGTATACTTTTTGAAACAGGCCTTACTTATTTTATTTAATGATACGGTTTCTAAAGACTAAATAAACAACACAATCAGCTGTTGAATCACATTACTAAAATTTAAGAAAACTGCAATGCTGAATGTAATGGATATGGTGAAAGGCTGGTTTAACGTATCAGTGAGGTATCTTAAACTAAATTTTCTGTGGAATCCACATCAGTAGTAGGTAAATAGCATCACAGGGCAGATAATGAGATTATCTTATGAGAGAGGCCTAGAAATCGACATATGGCAGCTGTATTCTGCACTGTTTGGAGTATTAAATTAAACTTTACCATACCAAAATTATATTAAATTGTGTTGCTTTTTAAAATTGTTTTAATTAACTTCTGATTTGCATTTGCAAAACTGTATTCTTCATGATGTTGCAGAGGCAGTTACACCAAAACCTGTACATTTCTCTGTACTTCTATTTCTCCTGTCCTTCATTAACATTATGTTAATTATTTTTCATCACTTTAAACTGTAATATATTCTGCAACCCTTCTGTGCTCAATAGAAGGTATAAAATGTACGGACATCATGTAGAGGGTAAGAATATACAGAAAAATATAAACTGTTGGCAAATAAAATCCATCTTGATATTACTCACCGACTGGGTAAATACAATTTATTTTGAAAACTAGTGGAGTTAATTAAGAATTGGTAAATAATGTATGCAGATTTGCATTGCAAAATGCTGTTGGTAGTAGGACACAGTGATTCATAAGTGCCCATTATATCTACTATTATATAGTATAAATTGGTGTAAAGGACTTATCCAGATTTGTACTATTAAACAGAATACAGCAGAGAGGACTCCTTATTAAACGTTTACCATGTTGTTTCTCTACTCACTCCTGAGACTTGCTGTGAATGCCCATGTAGTTCTTAGGCTATCTGCACAACATAATATTAGAGCAAAGAGCAAGGTACAACAACCTCAGTATATCAGTATCCTCTCTTCTTCTGTTCCATAAATGTTTATTGTTGGTGTATCAGGCTGCAGGGAGGGTAACTGCAACATATCCAGGCAGTTCCTTAGTGGATGCCCTTCCTTTTTTTCTGCTACAAGGTGGTATGCTTTGTGTACCATCATATTATGCCAGGCATGCTATGCCATGCTGACTCAGTGGCATGTGTACTGCAGGCTAATAAGCTTCAAATGGAAGATATTTAGGAATCACCCTGGCATATCATATGCAGGCATGGCATAGCACAATAATGCAGCCTAGTGCACATAGCAGTATACTAGTAGATGGGGGGAATGAGTCCCCTAAACAAAATGTGTTTCTGTAAAAGCTATGGGAGGAGGGGGATCTCTTAAACAATGCACTTTGCTTTAAACATCATGGAATTATGGAAGTGGGAATACTATAGTCTGAGCACAGGTATGTATGATCATGAGGTGGGGATAGAGACAGTAGATAAGAGCATTTGTGGTTGTCACATTATAGAGATATGTAATGCATACCATTGTACCTTTCAGGCCTTGACATACATTTGCTTGGCCAGTCAGAACATGCAGCTACTGCAATGCCACCAATGAAAACTGTGATTTAGTACTCACAAAAGGCAGGTAGCACTATGTAAATTGGTACAGTGAAAATCTGGATTGCATAGCATGACTTCCATTATATTCTGATACATTCCACATCCAACAAGCAGATTTTACTTAAAAAAGAAACAGTGTACCATACCTATGAAGTGTTCCTTACTTTGCAGAACCCCCCTGATTTTACTTCATATTTTGCCCAGCCAGTTGTAAATTTTTTTTGATTTTCTGGTAAATCACCAAGGACAACATTCAGTAAATAATGCCAGACATTACAGTTTCATATTTCTTGCTGTTCAGAAAATGCATGTTGATACAAAAACTGTTGTTCTATTAAAGTTATAGCATATGCACTGACAAACCAAGCATTGATTTTGGGACTGTGCCTTCCCCCATAATTTTTGGCTTTATGCAGAATTGTTGAACAAAGAAGTTGTGAGATGCGTATTGTGCTTACCATTTGGGGTAAAGTAATAGCATTAAGAGCTGCAACATACTGCAGCCAGTGCTGTCAGTGAGATTTATTAAGCAGTTTAACTGCAGAGAAATGCCATTCCATTCTGTTTCTGAACTACTACTGAATAAGCCAACTCTTGCAGCTGTTTTAGAGAATGCAATCCAAGGGAATGCTACATTGTACTTTAAATCTGACACACAGCAGCAGTTCCTGAGTAGGATATGAAATATTCATCACTTTTTAACTATTCAGTGTTATTCATAGAACATAAGTTTGTGATGGACAGAGTGCGCATTCAAAGCTATATCTGAACTCTGAATGCCTCCAGCAAGAGTTTTTGAATCACATCCTTTTTTGTGCTTTGCTTATACTCTGCCCAGCTTGCTTGAAGTGTGACAAGGATCATTGTTTGTCTCCCATTCTAAGCAAGTAAACAAAACACAATAAAATATGTTTTATGCAAAAAAATGTATACTTAGCTGATGTCCGTAGGAAACTGTTTGAATAAACTAATATTTTCATAGAGAATGGAATTTATTCCTGTGTTATGGGGTGGGGGCTTTTAAACATTCACAGTTCCAAACCACTGTTATATTAAACTTTAGAGTTCTGACTTAGTTGATAAAATACATTTTCAAACAATGTATTAAGTGATTGCCTGATTCTCGTAAAACAATATTGTATTTTGAGAATAGAGGAATATTATGGTCATCAGAAGCTTTGAAGTATTCTGTTATTTAGTATGCATTATCTAATGACATTTTGGTGTGTGCACCCGTGTATATGTTTATTTTAAATATCTGCAAGCTAGGTAAACCCACTGGACACTAGTGTTCTGGGATCACTGTATGGTCAATGTGGGAGGGTAACACGATACAGGAGCCAACAGCAGGAGATTTAAAGTAATGACATGTATGCCAGTAATATGATACTTATCAACAATATCAAAATACATGCCCTACAGTTTATTTTGTGCATTATGCTGGCATCTAAAAATCGCTTCCCAAACATTAATATGATGGTCTGAACAGCCACCATGAATTATTTCAGTGCACCTACCTTACAAGAAACCCACCCCACTGGGTTAGGTTAGTGGTGAGCCAGTGGACTTAGGAATGGGGGGCCTTAACAGGGGAGTAAAGTTCAAGTCGGCTGGCCTCATGGGTGGAATCACTCTTGCTGTGGGAGTGTCTAGTTCAATGACATCAGGATATCACTGCCATTTCCAGCTTTCGTATGAGGTCTGTGTTCTCCAGCGAGGATTCCCAAGGGTATTTTGTTCTCCAGTCACTTCCCCTGAGCAGGAGAGCTGGGCATCAGGCACTTCATTGCATCCCCACCAACCAGTCCTCCCAGTGGCTTAACATTATTACCAAACTCAGATCAGCAGCAGCTCAGATGGATTCCGTGCCTCTACACCATCAGAGCAGCTCCTCCACAAGACAAATATTTATTTGGTGCCAATCACTATCAGCTATAACTGTCTTAACAGGTTTTTTCATTACCCACAGGAAAATTTGGCACTGCAGTCCTCGAATATTCAGCTTTAAGGAATATGTCTTACTGTTTTATTTTAGAAGGTTAATCAGTTTGGGGCAATAGATAGTATTGCTGTCTCAAAGCAGTAAGTTCACCAGTTCAATTCTTGTCTGGGGTGCCTTCTTTGTGGAGTCTGTTTGTCCTATCTGTGTTTGCATGGGTTTACTGCGGATGATCTGATTTCCTCCCACATTCCAAAGACATGCAGTAGGTGGATTGGATACTCTAAATTGGCCATAGGTGTGAGTGTGTGCGCATGTGAGTGTTTGTCATGGAAATACAGCTGTGACAGGGCATGACTCTAGATGATTGTCACTGTTGAGGTAACACCCTGAACTTACTTGCAAAAATAGGAAAAAGGGGTTGCAGGTGGATGGAATCCATTTGCTTCCCTTACAAAAAAAAAAAAATACTAGCTACTGTGTCTTGAGATTTTTTTCATATAACTCCTTGAGCTTACCACCTCATCTTGTAATAGTTTGATGCTATCTTGTCATGGGCAAGCTTCCATTTTCCACTGAAGTAGGATGCATTTCCATGGCCACTGACTTCCTGTGCTACAGTGTTTATTGACCTTTATCCTTACTTCACTGATCGATTCAGCATAACTTTAAGATCGTCGGCAATGACACCCATGTTTTGGTCTCACACAGAAAATCATTTGTATCTCGTTTGTGAACTAGACCCACAAAATCAACAATGTTGTAAAATGTGCAGTGTTATTATGACTGTAAACCTCTATGAATTGTCTGATTTTACTTAGATTGTTATGCTTAATACTTGTGAACAAAAAATGTGAAAGCAACAAAAGTCAAGTGTTGTTCTAATGGTAAGTTTGGCATACGTTTACAAGTTCTTGCTTCTGTAGGTAAGTTATACTGGCAGTCAGTATGGCATAGCCTCATTTCATCTTAAAATAATTTTTCTTTTTACTTCTTGGGTGGATAAGATAACTGTACCACTGACAACTTCATAAGGTTTAGGCCAGCAGACTGTGAGGAAGCCCAACATTTTCCATCCAGCTCCGTGTTTATTTTCTTAGTGGGGGTATCAGACATTTTCCTTTTCTGCTTCTTTTCTTCTTCTAATGTTTAAGGAGAGCTGACCCTTGCATATATCCTTTCCTTACAGTATGTCAGAATGACAGCCCTAGGTGTCAGCCTTTGCTATGGCAGCTTACATTTGAGTTTATTTGGAGGGGGGGGGGCTCCTCTCCATCTTGACTGTCAAGCCTCCCTCCTGTCACCTTGTGGACTTATTCTTCCCCTCTAAGCAAGAGCCTTACAGTCCATTCATTCCAGATGGGGCAAGAATTGGGTGCTTGGGAGGTACCATCATTTGCAGTTGATTGTTTTCTTCTGCCTTAAGCCCTACTCTTTTTGCTCATGTCTTGTCAGTGCTTCACTGGGGGACATACACTAGACATATTGCTGAACTTCTGCTCACTTCTACAAGCAGCATAAGGCAACAGATATGCCCTTCTCAACAGGACAAGTACTTATACTCATTTCTACAGTCTCACCTTTGACAATGTGTACCCCCAGACATGTGCCCCATCCTGTTAACAGAGAGAGAGAGTGACTGGCAAGCAGTTTCAGACCCCTCATTCACCTCCTCTGAGCATCAGCTCTTACAGGCTCCTGAACCCCTGCAACTTCAGCTACCAGGGTCATAATCTGGGCTTTATGCCTCTATGCCAATGGTGTTGGCTGTTAGGGACTTTTTAAGGGATCCAGCTCCAGGTATCTCCAGTTTTTAATTCTTGTCCAAGTGTCATATTTCTTCTTACATATTTTCCTTTCAGTAGTTAGATCAGGCTGATATTTCATCCAGTGCATGATGTACTGTTAGTCCAATACATTATCTTTTCCCATTTGATGGCAGTTTTGTATTATTATGGATGTCCATCTCTAGTATTTGCCTTTCTTTGGTCACTTTCAAACTCATGATTAAATGCTATATTGCTGCTTGTAGATATTCCTCCCAGAAGGCAAACCAACAAAATATCATTCTGCCCAGATTCTCCTGTGATGTCTGACTGTCCTGACAAAATCAACACTGGTCAGCATTCCTCAGAATGGGCATTTCATCATGACTGCACATAGCTCATAGAAAACTTGGACAATCCTTTTTTAGAATTACCTCTGCCTTCTAATCGGATTTAAAATGTTCTCTTCATTAACAAAGAGTGTAGCTCTGAGGTCTGCTTTCTAGAAGATAATTAAATATGGGGCATGGTTAAGCAGCAAGTTTTAAGTTTTCATTTCAAGCTTTCGTAGCAGACATCAAGAATCAAACCCCTGTTAGTATCTGGCTTATTACAAACTGCAGTTCCAAATGATAGAGGTGGAGGCCTTTGTCCCATTATCTGTCAGACAGACATCTTCTTTTCTGTTTTTTTCTCTAGCCTTCATGTCATTGTATTTTGCTGTTCTCCTCATGTCAAGCCATGTACATCCATTCCCCTAACTTGAAGTTAGAGGTTACTTCCCTTCTCCCAAACCCATGCCTGTACACTAGGCATCTGGTTTCCTGACTGACAGTGCATTCTGCTTTTCTTTCTGTGTGTCCTGTATCCTTCAGCAGCACCTAGTACAGCAGACATTGTCACTGTAGGTTTTGACTTTTTGTCATTACTAATGTCTACCCTTTTTCCTTTAGCAATTCCTATTGCCCCATCCATTTTACAGCAAATACTTCATCATGATGCGCTCAAGCTGGATAAGTCCAGATACACTACATTTCATTGACATTACTTGGCCCAAATCAGAACAGTGTAGCAATAGCAACACAAACCCAGGCATACAACTCCCTAAAACTCTTGTGTTTATGGCTGCACATTTATTGTGCAAACACTGCACCTCGGACAAACAGTGATCAGCAGCACAAAGTAAGAAACCCACCTCTTTCTTTCTGCCGCAGTGTGAAAAATATAGAAACAAAGTACAGTCCAGCAGTAACAAACCACTCTACACAGAGTGAGCAACAACACATGTAGCACATACTGCTGTAAGCAGCAATGCTCAGGCAGTAGTGAGATGAGCAATCTCATACTGAGCAGCAGCATATAAGCTGCTACTGCCTGCATTGCTGCACCCTCTGTTGGAGGACTGGATGGCTTCTGGTCCTAGACTTATCATGTAGACCTGCATTGCAGGCAGGGGAGGTATAATTATATGCATGTGAGCCCCGCCCTGGACAGACAGTTTCAAGCAGTAGGCAGAGTGGTGACATTTAATCCCTTCCCTCTTGTTCAGTCTGCTATGTGTACTTACACTCAGTGGTATCAGTCTGCACCTTAGGATGGAAAAACAGTAAGTCTAAAACAGGCTAATGGGTTAGATAATGAGAGATAAAAAACATGCAGCCCTATGGACCTACAACAATTGGTAATTGAAGACATGCCACTTGTTGATGCTATCTTTCTGGCTCCCTTCAGTCCTCTAACTCCGGCAAGGGCTTTTACAAAATGTGTATCAATTGTAGCCACCCAATTTAGGGCTACAAGACAGCAACACATTTCCCAGTCTGAATGATTGTCTGGAAGTGGCCAACAGTAGAGAAGTTCTTATAAGATAAGACAGTTTGTACCCCACATCTTTCAGTCTGGAAAATCACTTTGAACTTTCTAAAGTCCCAGCTCAGTATAGCCAGCTCCAGTGGTTTACAGAGACAAAGGCCTGATTATGGCACAGCCAGCCTGAGTTTATTTACTTGCTCCAATGTCTAATGGAGCAGTCAGAGGAGGCTGGGTATACTCATCATTGGAGTAGAGTAGGCAGAGCTGAATGTGCACTGCCTTGATCTCTCAGAGATGGGCAGTAGTGCAGATGTGTGGCCTGAGGGTGCTAGGCTCACCAAGCTACCTCTTGGTGGTAGTCTTCAATGTAGGTATGTTTTAGTGTGTATTTAACATATTTCTTTATTATGTATGTATATTGTTCCTGCATTGCTGTAAACTATTTCACACTCTGAACTTTTTGCATTGTTTGAGTTTTGCTCTGTGTGCCACCACTGAGAAGGGGACTGAATTAGCTCAGACAACCTATCCCAGTTGGTAAGCAAAATAAAAAATAAATAAAGCATAACAGAACTTGGCATGAACCCATAGAAATGTATGCATCTGCTCTGTAGCTATATACTTCTGCATTCCTTTATTACTGCAACCAGTGTGCTCTTATTGTTACCTTTTAATATTTTTGTAATTGTGTGACACTTTTTTACTTGTCCTTTATTTGCAAGATGTTTGAATTCTAAAGTATTGACTATATGTGCTAAGGCTGTGGCTGAAAACAGATGTCTGTGCACTAGTCAGCTCAAGTCAACAGACAAACAAACAAGTAAAACTCTTTTTAACACTTTGCAGAAGTAGGTTTGGGGAGGAAAAAGGCAAAATAAGTCTGACGAGTCATCTCCCTTATCAGAATTACCCCAGTTTAGCTGATAAGAAAGTAAGGAACTCTATGTCAGATTCTGAGACTACCTTTTGTTTTTGCATGGGATGTAATTAACAGAAGAGGAGTGAAGCCATACCTCCAAAATACCTGCATCTCTGAACAGCCTCAGTTACTCAGTTATCAAGTTCTCTTGACAATAGATTTAGGTGGTATTAACAGGCCTGTCCCAGATAACATGGCTTTGTTTTTATTCATG
The DNA here is from genome assembly GCF_019279795.1 of Protopterus annectens. Lineage (NCBI taxonomy): Eukaryota > Metazoa > Chordata > Ceratodontiformes > Protopteridae > Protopterus > Protopterus annectens. The sequence continues at coordinate 727,460,695 of NC_056729.1, forward strand.
CTGCCAGTTATGTTTTTATAAATAATTTTATCAGCTAAGGTAATTAAAGAGTTGATTTGTAATGAGGACTGTTCTGAGGGTTAGATGGCCACATCACCTGCATAAAATTGTGTATGTAGATGTGGTAGAGCAGCTTTATTTAATGAATATTTTGAAGTCTGGAGGTGCCAGTATAGACCCTTGCAGAATTATGTCTGTAATTGTAGGTGATTTGAACAGAATTCCCTATGAGAATGATAAATGCCATGTTGGGTACTAAACACATGAGCTTATAGTAGTATGTACTAGGCAGTGGGATACAAGTTGACAAAGTTGTGTTGAATGGGACAGAGTCAATTGCCTTGCTAAAAATCTATGTAAACTGCTCTGCTAAGTTGGTCTATAGCTATGACTTTGAAAACGTACTGTTTTTATTAAAAAAAGTGGTGATTCTCATTAGGCTTTTATGTTATATCCCAATTTAATGCTAAGAAAGGTGTTGCAAACCTTTAATAATTGTAGGTAAAAGTCCATCTAGGCCAGGTCTAGCATGATTGAGTTTTGCCTTCAATTAATGGTTTACCTCATTTAGTGTAAAGTGACTAAATTTCACTTTAAAGGAAGTTCTTGTGGATTTATTTTATTTATTTATTGACATTTCATTACCAGTATAGTTCGACTAGATAGGTGCCCATTTTCAAAGCAGGCTGAGGTTGAAAAGTTCCAAAGTATTACAAACACATTTTAAGAATGATAATTTTACAATCTTCAAAAACAATGCAAAGAAGCTACAGTTTAATAATTATACCAAATTAGATATAATGTGAAAACATTGGTTAGGTATACATATAACTTATATGACAATGATGTAATATTTAGAGAAATTTCAGCCAGATTAGAGACATTATAAATAAAGTAGTGTAATACAAACAGGAATTGCAATACAAAGTGAGAGAAAAAACAAGGTTATGGCATATTTAGATAGAAAGTCAGGGAAGAGAAATTGATTGAAGTAAGGAAGTGAGTGAAGACGGGGGAGTAGGGAGATGTAATGTATGAATAGGTACTTGTTTATATTCAGGGATATAGTTTATCCTGGGATTGAACAAGAACAGAAACAGATTCTAACTAAGAAGTATTTCAGAATGGTTTTAAAGGACTGGAGGGATGGTATTGATCTGATGGGTACAGGTAAGGAGTTACAGGACTTAGCATCATGGTATGAGTATAAACCATGGCCAGCAGATTGGATAGGTTTGTGGGCATAATGGAGTTCTTAGTCATTGGATTGTAATGATCAAGTGGGAGCATAGTTGTGTAGAATGGTAGTTAGGGCTGGACAAACGGATGCTAAATAATTTTACAGGTGCTGAGAAGCTGTGTATTAGGTGATGGGGTACTCCTAACCATTTTAGGGTTTTTAGTGTTATACAGTGGTGGGTTCTGAAAGGGTTATTTGCTGCAGATTTAGCCACTTTATTATAGCATTAATCAAGTTTTACTTTTTGTGATGCCTGAAGGTTAGTAAGGATGGAAGCACCATAAAGTATTGAGGGGAGGAGGCACATTTAGTCTTAGTTGCTTTGTTGAGAAGGTTTTTGGCTGTATAAAGCATCCCTAGTTTTTCATGTTTTTTATGCAATTTTGTATATGCAGGAAAAATTTAAGATTAACATCCACTATCATTCTAAACATTGTTATGAAAAGTGATTTTAATGGTTATACTATTAAGAAAGAGTATTTTAAATTTATTTCTTTTTTTTGTTTGAGAGGGACTTGGATGAAAAAGAAACATTTTTTGATGGGGTGCTAAACATAAGTTGTAAGTTACAAAGCCCTGTTTCAGTGGCTGTTAAAGCTTCCTGAGTAATGTTTTGGAGATGTACCAGGTTATCTGATTTGCATATGAGTGTGGAGTCATCTCCGTATATTGTATTGTATTAGGGAGGCCTGTTGTGCGGATGTGTGGAGGGTGTTAATAAGATTGTTAAAGAGGAGGGGGCCAAGGATAGAGCCTTGTGGTACACCAGTGGCGACTGGGAGGTATAGAGAGATGGTGGAGTGCTATTTTACTGACTGATACCTATTGGAGAAGTAGCTTTAGAACCATAGGAAGGTAGCTTAGATAGACCTATTCAGAACATTTGAAGTAGAAGTTTGCTGTGACAAATTGTGTCAAAGGTTTAGGCAAGTCCAGAAATAATAAGAGGACTAGTTTGCCATTATCTCTAGCTTTATTGACAGTATCCGTAAAGGTTAGAAATGCAGTGTTCGTACTATAGGCGGGATAGAAGCTGTGTCGTATATGAGATAGGAGTTCTTACTGCCAGATATAGTTTAGCAATTATTTCTGAATACATTTTCAAGTATTTTAGAGTGAGGAGATAAGACAGCCCTAGGTCTAAAGTTTTTGATGTCTGTTAAATTTCCTCCTTTGTGTAGAGAGATAATGTGTGATTTTTTTTCCAGAGAGAGGGAACGTATAATTCTTGGACTGATCTGTTTGTAATGATTGAGACAGGATAGGCGATGCTATTGGCTTGCATTTTAAGGTACTCACTTGGAAGGTGTTCAGCTGAAGTAGATCATATCTTGAGTTTTTTAAAAGTAGCTTTATATAGGATGTGGGCATAGGTTTGAAGGTGAAAGTGGAAGTGTTGTGCTTGGTTAGGATTAGATGATGGGGAATCCTTGATTAGGAATGCTGTACTATCTATGGAATGAGAGTTGACGTCTGTTGCAGTTTTGATAGGAGAGTTATTGGAAGAAGGCTTAGGGCTGAATTATTGGCTGGGATGTTAGATTTTTTTAATGGTTGATCAGATTTTTTTAGGGTTATGGTTATTATTGCTCTGAATGTTGTTACAGAATAATTTTTTGTCTGAATTTGTTTGCTTTTTTACTATAGTTGCTGAGCACTCTGAAGTTTTCGAGATATTGTGGTGTTCTATATTTTTTTTGTCATTTTTTCATACTTTTTCTCTATTCTGCATTAACATTCTACTCTTTTTGGATAGCCAGGTTGTCTGATTTATTTTAGTCTCTTCCTTCTAGGAGGTGCAAGGCTATTTAGGATATTTAGAAAAGTTGTATTGAACTCACTTACAGCATCATCAAAGGGAGGATTTTTAGAATGTTCCACTGAATGGATAATAGGTAGTAATGAATATTTCTGAGTTAAACTTGGACAGGTTGTGAGTTGTTTTACAAACATGCTGTTTAACTGGATGTTTGAGATGTCTGGTTATATAGATTGCAGATGACCACTGAGAGAGTCTGACATTGTACCTGTGGTGGTGAATTTGCTAGGGTCTGGTACTTGGACACAGTCTAATAAGGAATTTGATGTCTTGCTATAATGCGTCTTCTTCTTCTATTTCAACTGTTCCCGTTAGGGGTCGCCACAGCGTATCATCTGTTTCCAGTTCTTCCTGTCCTCTGCATCTTGCTCTGTCACACCAACCACCTGCATGTCCTCTCTCACCACATCCATAAACCTTATCTTAGGCCTTCCTCTTTTCCTGTTACCTGGCAGGCGTCAGCTCCATCCTTAGCATCCTTTTCCCAATATATCCAGCATCCCTCCTCAGCACATGTCCAAACCAACGCAATCTCACCTCTCTGGCTTTCTCTCCAAACCGTCCAACCTGAGCTGACCCTCTAATATACTAATTCCTAATCCTGTCCATCCTTGTCACACCCAGTGCAAATCTTAACATCTTTAACTCTGCCACGTCCAGCTCTGACTCCTGCCTTTTTTTAATGTGTGTTGGTACTAATTAGTTGTGTGAAACTGTATAAGTTCATACTAGATGTAGGGGAGTTAGAGGTTATGTCCAACTAACTGATACTGACATCAGCTGGTAGTGTTTTTTTTCTTGTGGAATTGTTATGGATATAATATGTAGGATATCTTCCAGTGTAGCTGTATTGTTGCCAGAAGGGATATAAAGCACAGTAACACATATTTGTTTATATTTGATTTTTTTCAAATAACTAATAACAAGCTCTGCTGAATTGAATTTTGGTATTGGTTTGTTGTAAGAGGAAATGTGGTAGTGGTTAGTACATATTAAAATAACACCACTACCTTTCCTCTTTATGTGGTCATTACTGATGATATTATAGCCAGAGGGTATAATTTCAGAGGCATTTATGCTGGATTTAAGCCAAGTTTCAATTACAGTGAGACTATCAATATTGTGTTGTGTAATCTAGGCATGTAATTTGGTAGTTTTATTTCTTATGCTTCTAATATTTATAGAGTAAAAAGTTAGATTATTATCATTTTAATCAAAATGTTACTATACATACACATTCCAGGCTTATAGTAGCAAGCTGCAATGTTACCAGTTCATAAAATGTGTGTGTGTGTGTGTGTGTGTGTGTGTGTGTGTGTGTGTGTGTGTGTGTGTGCGTGTGTGTGTGGGACCCAACAATTTTAGACCCATCAGCCTGACTAGTTTTATATGCAAAATCATAGAGTGTTCTGATAGAACATATTCAGACCTGGAACTGTTTGGGTTTGTTCAGAGGAGATTTTACCTTTAGAATTTGGTTCTTTGAGAGGTAACAGTGGCACTTTATGCATTGCTGGACATGATTTTTAAAGGCATTCAACACTATTTCACATAACAATAATTAACAGTGTAAAGCATTATATATCAAGCCATATGAAATTTTAGTGGGTAAAACACTGGTTAGTGATAGATACAACAAGTTAGGGTAGAGGGGGTACTTTTCTCTTCTAATGGGGAGGGGTGTCACTAGCGATGTCCCATGTGGCTAGCTACTGGGGCCAGGTTCTTTTGAAACATTCTTCTCAGATACAGAAATGGGACATGGGCTGTGGACAATCAAATATTATGATGATAGAAAATAGGTAACTTAACTATATGAATAAAAAGATGTCAAAGTTATTCAAGATAATATGCAAAAATACGTATGTGTTGCTATGGCAATGAGGTCATCTTTAATGTCAGCTGATATAACATCACGAAGATCAAAACTTCAGCTTATTCACCTAGTCCCTAGTTCTTTTTCCCAGTCTGACACCCCCATCTCTGATCTGAAGGGCAAAAAAAAAAAAAAGCTTTTCTGCGCCATTGAAACTGTAGTAAGCTGCTTGGTATAAAAGTAACAAAGATAACAAGTAGTTTGACATAGTTAAATCACTGAGTTCTTGAGCAATGACTGTAATTACAGTGTTGGTATTCCGTTATGAAAACCATTATCGTGGATTTCATAAAGCAGTGCTGACACTGTGATAACACACCATTATCTGTCAATAATGCCCTCTGATAGCCTAGTCTGTGCTCTGGACAGCCATCCCCATCTCCTGTATTTAAATATGTCTCTGTTGAGACTTGGCAAAAAGGACAAAAATTATGATTACAACTTAAATGTTCATTTAATAAAAATAACACCATTATAAAACATATGTCGACAATGGAAGCAACAATTTGAATGCTGACAATTATGATCTACCAGACAGAGTTAGGCAAATTCTGTAGCTCATCTAATTTAAAAGTCCTGCGAGATCATTTACCATTCTCTACTATTCTATCACAGCCAGCAAGGGCTACTATGGGAAAAGGTATCCCCTTGTTCAACCTGAGTGTGGTCTCCCCTTGTTTGCATCCACATCTGTCAAAGACACTGCCACCTTTGATAAAATATGTCAAATTTTCATCTTGCTGCCTTACTCTTAAAAATAGTCAAACTAGACACCCCCTTCCCTCTCTCTTCCATACATTTTACTGCCACTTAAACCTATAATCTAAGAAGGTAAGACAGAGCCAGCCCTTCTCTCAGACTGCACTCTACTAGCCATTACTTCTCTCTACTGGCTCCAAAACTATAACAGTCACTTCCTCCTGATTTATCTGCTTGCATAAACTACTCCCTGATCAGGCCAACTTTCAAACAGTACTTACTAAAACAGTTTGAATGCAGCTCTCTATCTAAAGGACATGTCACCTAAACCTATATCACCAATTGTGTAGTACCTTTACCTCCCACATACTTGATCTACCTGATTAACTCACACATCGTAAACTGTGATTCAGTTTACCACACCATGACTGCACAAAACTCACCACACATAAGCTAGTTCCCTCTTTCACCTTTCTCGTCTTTATTACCTTCCCTAACTTAGCTACAGCCGCCCGTATCTCTACCACTTCTACTCTTCATATTTTAATCCTAGTCTCCCCTTTCTACTCCACTTATGTAACTGTATGTATATCCGGTTTGTTAGTCTGTGTATGTATTGTTTGTCAGACTTTTTCTGCTTACTCATAAATGTAAACCACTGTTATCTATATACTGTACATTGTTTTGTTATACTATGATGTAATCCAGGCTGAGCCTGTAATTGATCATTGTTTGATCAGTGTTCTATCCCAGCAAATACACTTAAAATATTTAACAGGTTCATAGGGTAACTGCCCTTATAGGTTCATAGGTTCATAGGTTCATACTAGGCTATCTGCCCTAGGGCATTTATAAGCCTAGCCAGAATGTGTTTGGCTTTCGCCACCCATTTTAAATTTATTTTGCTATGCCCTTTTTCGAGGTTAGTATACTGTGCCTCTGTCTAACAGTGACAGAGAAGTGATACCTGGGGTAAACCTACGATCTCCCATCCACTCATCAAGATTCCACTTGAAGAGAGTTAATGAGGGACTCTGCCTAACCTGGACTGCGATTTTATTCCGGAGTGAAGGGAGCCTCTGGGTTATGAATCTGTCCCTCCAGCATGTCCTATTTATTTCAGTGCTGAGGTTCAAGTCTCTCGGCGTATACGATGGGATTTGGATTTTCTGAGGTGCAGCATGTCCATTAATTCCGGGTTGGACATGGCTTTGTACATCAGGCACAGATCGCCTCTGAACAGGCGGTATGCCACTGAGTAGAGCTGGAGTTTCTTTAACCGGGCAGCATATGGCATCTGTTTGAGCCCTTTGATCCTCTTGGTGAGGTACTTTTGGGGTCTTTCCAGTTGCTGCAGGTGTCTGGTAAGGTACATCCCAAAAGGGGCATTGTACTCAATTATGGGCCTGATGAGGGATGAGTAAAGAGGCACGATGACCTCCCCTGATCTAGATGTGAATCCCTTCATGATTAGGTGGGCTATATAAAATGTTTTTCTAACCACTTTGGCCACGTGGTTGTCAAATGAGAGATTGCTATCAACTTGGGTCCCCTGGTCCCTAATTACTTCTTCTGTACTTAATGGATTACCACCTATGTGATAATTTGTGGGCACTTTGTTTTTGCCAAAGGGGATGACTATACACTTTTTGGCATTTAGCTTGAGGCCATGGCTCTGGCACCAGTTGTCTGTTTCTATGAGGCCCTTTTGGAGGATGCTTGTGTCGGCTGGAGAGTCGATTATGGCGCCTAGTTTGCAGTCATCTGCGAACTTGGTCAGCCACAGTCCATCCATGTTGGCCTGTACCACCGAGAAATATATACTGAACAAGAGAGGTCCCAGGACTGAGCCTTGTGGGACACCACTTGTAACTGGTTTGGAGTCTGACGTGGCTCCAGCAATTCTAACCATGTGGATTCTGTCCTTGAGCCAGTTTGTAATCCATCTAGTGACATAGGGGTTTATATTTAAGCTGGTGAGCTTATCTATAATGCCCGAGTGGGGTATTGTATCGAAGGCTTTTGCGAGGTCCAGGTAGGCTGTGTGGACCACCTTCTCCTCGTCAATGGCCTTGGTGACTGTTTCAAAGAAATCAACCAGGTTTAAGAGGCAGGACCTGCCCTTAACAAAGCCGAACTGGGTAGGATCCAGTGTCTGTAGGTCCCCAATATCTTTATTTATGAGGTCCATGATGATCCTTTCCATAGCTTTGCAGACCAAGCTAGTCAGGCTTATGGGGCGATAGTTTCCAGGATCCGTTGAGGCACCACCTTTATGGAGAGGGACCATTGTTGCTGTACGCCACTCTTTGGGCACATATCCTGTAGTAAGGCTGAGATTGAACAGTAGTTTTATGTTTGGGTTTAGCTCTTCTTGGAGTTCATGTAGGACGCAGCCCAGGACACCGTCTGGTCCCATTGATGCTGTGTTTTTTGCTTTGGAGAGGGCGGCTCTTACCTGAGCCATTTTAAGCCCAACCAATTACCCCAAGTGAGAATCAAACCCTGAACCTTGTGTTTATAAGGCAAACAGCAACCACCTTAACCATTACGCCAACTTCCCAACAAATGAAATTAGATTATAGATTATGTTAGTGAATGTTGTACTGCATTTTGTAATCTTTGATTAAGCCAATCAAAACAAGTCAAAAAGGTAAATTGGGTTCCTACATTACAGTTGAATCTGCATAGAGCAAATCCAACGTAATTGTACAGAACTTGTCAAAAGACCTATTCGCTGACCATTCAGATCATTAGCAAACCAAGCATTGATACACAACCAGTAAAAGTATTTGAGGCAGCACTGTGCACTGACTGTAGGGGAAGAGACAACAGCATAATCTGCAGCAGCCTGTTGATATAGCGGTTAAGGAAATGGTCTTGTGAATGCTTGGTTTGTGGTTTGGGAATGCACCTGTGTTTACTTTTACATGTGTTGTAGCAGACCTGTTTGATAAAATGATTGTTGCCAATCTGAATATACTTAACTTTATTTACTCTTTTTTACTTATTTTTTTAACATGGAGTCTTAGTGTGCCATTTACTTTCCTTTTGGATGCTATGGTTTGTCGCAGGTTCCTAACACTTGCTATTTATTTATTATTTACATCCTTCCTTCCTTCCTTAAATTGTGTTTCTGTCTTTCTGCACTTATTTACTAACTTATTTGTCTGTGCATTTCCCTACTAATGCAATCCCTTCTCATGTCAACACTTGGTTTGCCGATAATTTGAATGGATGGAGAATAGGTATTTTGACAACTTCTTTTCAATTACATTGGATTAACTGTATCTGGATTTGATTGTGATGCAAGTTACAAAATTATTTATTTCTACAAAAATCTTTGGGTTAGAAAAGCTGAACTGTTAAGAAAGTTTTCAATCATGTTAAACAAAATGTTAGCATGTGCACATATCTGTGGCCTATGTCTGCAAACTGCAAAATTACCAGTTCACAAATTAACATTACGTTCTTTTTCACAAAAATACGCCTCAAGTGTAACTTCTGTTTGGTCCATAGGGCAATATCCGGTCTGTTTCTGTTTATAAGTCTGTGGCTGGACTGCATTGCCAGGGTGTTAATGTCAGAATTTTGAAAAGTTTATGCAAAGTAAAAGCTATCAACATTGAATTATGGTAGTCAAGCTCCTTGAGTGCCAGTAGGTCATAAGCCAGACAGATGAATCTATGAATTAGTATATGAACATTGAAGAATGCAGTCAAAATATGAACAACTTTGGTAGTGCATGTGTGCCTGTATCTGTGTTTTGTGCATACTAGCACACACACAGTATAAAGGTGTGTGTGTCAGGAGGATAGCAGACAGAATAAAGGTGTGTGTGTTGGGGGGAGTGCTGCACTCCTGAGTGTGCTGTCCTTCACATGAAACGTTAAACCGAAGTCCCATCTGCTTGAGTTGGTGGTAGCTTAGGTTGATGTAAAAGATCCCATGGCATCTACTGAAAAGACGAGGGGAAGTTATCTGGTCCCTGGACAGGTTTCCCTTGAAATGAATCCACTAGCTTAGTGGGACAGATCTGGTCAAGAAAAGGATGAATAAATACATAAATACTAAATTTGTCTGTTTATGAATTGTATAAAATAGGTGTTTCAAAAAGAAATAAACATGACAGATACACCACAGTATACTTTCTAAGATTATGGAAGTAGCTTTTCTTTCCTAACAGAAGTAGAGCTTGCGCTTATGAACTGAACTTATGAATCTATGCACATATGAATGCAAACAGTTACATTTTCAAATTAACTTAGCCCTTTTGTAATGGCTAAGTCATATTTCAGACTAAAATTTTTGTTTCATGATGATGTCCTATTTGTATTTAAAAACAGAATTAAAGAACCCCTAATAGAAAACTCCAAAGGAGTTGCTAACCCACAGTTGTTAAAGCAGGATCCACATATGATGAGCTGGTTAAAAATCCCAGTATTCTATAATTTGCTTTGTCGGGTGAATAATAAAATGGGGTTTCAGCTAGGTGTGTTGTTGAAGAGAACTTCTTTTGCTAGTCTTCCTCATGATACTGATGGAAGTAAAAAAGCTAGTAAAAGCTAGAAGACAAATATCAGGAGCCAGATACTGGGTCATCTTCTAAGTCTTTATTGATAATCAAAGCAGATAAATGCTGCCTGAGTTACATCTGGCTAAGCACTACTTTTTTATATGTTTCTGTAGGGGGTGTGGTTCTGCTCCAGACGTTTCTGAGGTGTGCCATTCTCTGGGGCAGTGCGCAGGGGGAGTGGAGGCATACAGGGGGATTTCTCAGATTTTATACCCAGAGCAATTAGTGGTTTTTATATATTTTTAATGTTTGGAGGTACTGACACAGGCTATGCATTAGATTTTTTTCTTTCGGTCCCTTTACTATGCCATATAAATAAACTAGACTTCTAATTCTGTTTTGTGTGCCTTTGGCCCAGGTCATGACTGTAAAGAATCTTTGGATTAGCTTATGTACTCGGTTAACAAACAAGCAAAGAAAGTATCCAGATTTAGTTGTCCACCATCTATATTTCTGGTAAGTTGTCTGAGAAATGCAGGTCTGAACAAGTATGTGCTGTAAGGTTTATGCTACTGTGCATAATACTAGGATAAAGGGGCAGCCTTGATGCAGCCTGTACAGGGGACAGGATTCAGACATTATGGCAAGCAGGTCAATGTTGACCTTCATAGTTCTGCCCACTGTATGCCTAATTACAAGTTGCAGCTCTTGATAGAACCCTCACAAATAATTAACTGATTGACTTGGCACGGTTAGCCATCCATACTCTATGGCTGTTACCACTTGCAACCTACTACTGTACTGTTATTAGGTTGAGGTTTCAGCAGGCAGTGAAGCTTAGTATATCACTGGTAAGTTAAGTGTTTTGGAATAAAACTAATTAAACCACATTTGCACAATGCAGAAATTGCTAACTCGTGACTGTACAGAACAGGTGACGCTACTAAACGGAAGTGTAGTCAATGCACTTTGTGTACATATGTTCAGACATTCTCCAGGGAATGTTAGTGTACAAGGCTGAGTCATACATGACAATCAGTGTTATGACCTGGGGCTTCATCTTATATATGAATTAGGTGTTGTGCCAGCAGGTGGCACTAAGCACAACAGCTTGTACTGAATTGCATGTATTTCTTTGCTCAACACACACCTATTTGTTTTTAATTATTAGCCATTTCACTTTTGCTGAACTGCAAGCTGAAAGTACCCTTTGCAGCTTAGAAGAATTTTTTTTCTGATACTCAGCAATTATTTCACCCCCCTCCCACTCATTTTAATATATAGGTTTTTGTTCTGGAAAACAAGAAAACTGTAATGGCTACAGCAGTTGTGGTTAAGTAAACATTTATTCTGGAGAATGGTCTCTATTCATCTTTTAATGAATGTTTAGATTTCAGAGTATATCATATGTCTTTTTGAAGTAAATCATTATCAAGGCAGAAGGGACACACCTTTATTAGGTCTTTATAAAATGACAACACAGATATGAATTTTTGATTTGATAATCTATATCTATATATATATATATATATATATATATATATATATGTGTGTGTGTGTGTGTGTGTAATATGTGCATGTGTCTCCCCCCCCCCTCTCTCTCTCTATATATATATATATATATATATATATATGTATTACTTGTGTTACATAGTAGTTATTGTATTAGGTAAATGCTGCTGAAAATTACCTCTGTCATTTTTTTGGGTACTCTAGGAATGCAGAGTATATGAATTTTTGACAGAATGACAGAATGAATCCTGTAATAAAGCCAGTTCTAAAGCTATGCTGTAGTTATTTGCTGCTTGTATATATAATATATAATATATAATCTGATGTTGTTAATCTTCGTTCATTCCTTACTGATGGGTTATCGGTTCCATCCTTGGAACTGAGCTGGCCTTATACCAAGCTCGCATCAGCCAAAAACTCTCAAGCCAAGATCCTACCCACAATGCTCTGCTCCCTGTTACCTCAGATCTCTTTTGTCGTGCTGCTGTAGAGCCGTGTCAAGCCTTCTCTCTCAGCTAAGTGTTCAATTTTTTATAATTCTTCACTATCTCTATCTTCCTACCCTATTGCAACTTTGAGACTCTCCCCCTATAGTATTTTCCATCCTTTTTTCTTACCTTTGAGGTAATTCTCCATTACCATCATTGGTAACTTTTCCCTTTTGGGTAGTTTCTCCCTTAATTTTACAATGTCGGATAAGAAAAGTAGTGTTGGTTTCAAACAACTTACAGAATGTGACCGTAAGTTACCGCTTTCTGATGGCCATGATTTATGTGTTTATTGCCTGAATGTTTCCCTCCTTTCAGTGGACCCTCCGTGTGGGATTTGTAGAAATTTCTCAACTAGGACTCTGAATGAAAGGAAGAATAAACTTATACTAAAAGGCCTCCTTAAAACTCCTTTCTGCGAGGCTGTCTCTGGGTTGGAGGGCTCACCCCCTCCTTCTAAACCCTGTAAGAGGTATTCTTCTTCTTCTTCCTTGAGGTTGCTCACTTCATCTCCCTCTGGAGATCACAAGGAGTTGACCCACAAAAGATAAACATTTCAGGCCCGGTGTTGCCATCTGTGGTCCTTTCGGCCCCAGTCTCAGCACTGCCCCAGTTTATTCTCTCTCCAGCTATGTCTTCTTCATTGCCACTGGCACCGGATTTCCCAGTGCAGACACTTATGGCTCCGACAGTTTTGTCGCAGTCTTTTTTGGCACTGCTGACATTGGTGCAGACCCTCTTGGCAATGTCCCTATAGGTACAGTGTCCTTCGGCACCATTTCTGCAGACTCCTTTCGCTCCATCCTTGCAGATGCAGTCAACTTCTGGAATACTGCTCTCTATGGTGCAGACGCTTTTGGCACCGACCTGCTCGGTGCAGTCACTTTTGGCACCGTCGTTACCGGTGCAGACACCTTCTTCGATGGCACCATATTCATCAGTGCAGACATTTGCCACACCACCCTTCATGGTGCAGATACCCTGGATGCCTATGGCACCACCTTTGTCAGTGCAGTTACCATTGGCATCATTCTACTCGGTGCAGACACCCTCAGTTCTGGGCTCTGCATCACACAAACTCGCAAGAACTAAGTACTCTTCCCGTATTAAATCCTTTTGTGGGAAGTCAGTACAGCCCCTTTTTAGACAGGCCAGAATCCCGATCAGGTCTCTCTATGAGGATGAACAGGAGCCTCACAGAAAAGGATGCATTTTGGCTTGTTGATCTGTTGCTTGTGGCCAGGGGAATCTTTCACCCATCTAAAGCTGTGCTCTATCTTGCAGGTGACTGTATTTCTCCACAGACTCTTTCTTACTCTCCTCCTTTGACTTCCAGGGAAGCATAAAAGCCCCCTTCTCCGACAGCAGTTTCCCTTCCTTCGACACCAACAGTGGACCTTACTTTGGAGCTGGAGCAGTCCTTGTGGCCCTCAGTGCACTGGGCACCGGGCTCTTTTCAGGCTAGCGGCTGTGTTGTGGGGACAGGCGTTCTTGATTCGATACCAATTTTTTCAATGGCACCCTCCAGGAACCCTCCTCCCCTCACGCTCCACCATTCTCTTGAGACTCCTGGTCTGGGGGTCAGCTCTTTGGAGCGGGGTGTGACCTCGGTCCCGAGGTTGTTGTGCTCGGTTCCGTGCTCCCATCTCTCTTCGGGTGGTTTGGCCTTCCAGGTCATGGATAGGGCACTTGCCTCTGCTGGAAAAACATCCCTGTCCGAGTCCTTGTCCCTCTGTGTGCCGCAACTGTCGCAAACCACAACTACTGGACCCTGGGCAAATGGGCCTTAGGTTTCTCCCCCTCAGGAGATCCCCTCCTCACAATCTTCCCCAGAGCTCCCCACTGAGGAAGTCCCTTGCAAGGCTTCATGCAAGAAGAAGCACATGGACTCCACTGAGGAGTCTCTAACCGAAGATATGGACTTTGATGATGGGGAAGAGTCCCCACATTCCCCCTCTGATGAGGTGTCCTTTGGTGACATCCTCGAGATCTTAAGACAGATGGGTGACTGGAAGTCCTCCAACCATTCCTCAGAGGAATGCTTATTCCTTCAGGCCTTTCGTGCCCAGCCCCCTACCTCCTGGGTTACCCCACTGGCTAATGAGCTTGTCCAGCTCATCATCCAGCGTGCATGGAAGGCTCCTGGCACTTTGGAAGTTATACCTCGGAGGCCTGACAAAATTTTATCTCCACCTGCTGAACATCCTCATTGGTCCAAAGGTCTTCCAGTAGATGCCACGGTGGTGGCGGCTGCAACCAAAAAAGGCTTGGCAGAAGAAATCCCCCCAAAAAGGAGTCATGGGCAATAGACAGACTAGGGAAGCATCTGTTTGCATCATCGACCTTCGCTGTAAGGTCCTTGAACTACTTGGCACACTTTACGAGGCTCTAGAAAGACCTTATCAACAAACTCTCTGAAACCTTGACAGGAGCTGTTTCTGATGAGGTGCTCAACAATGTAGCCTCTCAGACAGCGACCCTGGAATTGATATCCAATTCTTCCATGCACCCCATTTCACACGCAACAGAAGGAGCAGCTAGAGAGGCAGGTGCAAGCATAGTCACGAGACATCATGCCTGGATGCGCCTTTGTGGAATCTTTTAAGGCTTCCTTTACAAATGCCCCCATCGAGGCCACTTCATTGTTTGTCCCAAAGGTTAAGGATACGCTGGCAAGGTGCGAACAAAATGGTAAGACCCTGTCTGCCATTGGTGTCTGAAACTCCACCCCTCAATGATTCTACTCCAGAAATCAGAGGAGTGGGAAGATGTGGCACAGAAAATCACAGGGCTTTTTCCATGACGCACTTGCCGAGTTGTCCCCTAAGGGCAGAGGGGGAAACTCTAATGGAAGATGCCCCCTTTGGGGCAGGGGACATCCGTGAAACTGGGGTTCCAGAGATTCTTTCTCAGGGCAACCCTATCAGCACTCCTGAAGCATTGCCTGACTGCTCACATCTGGAAGTGGTTGGGGGTCATTTTTCCTTGTATCCCACTGCCTGACAAATCATAACCAGCGATTCTTAGGTACAACGGCTAATATCCAGAGGCTACCACATTCCCTTCCATCTGTGTCCCACTTCACCCAGAAATTTACCCAACGTTCCACCCAGTTAAAGGGAAGCAGCAGCACACGAAATCCGAAAACTGCTACAAAAAATAGTCATCCAAATGGTCCCCTCAGACCAGATAGGATCCGGTTTTTACTCAAGATTCTTTTAGTGCCAAAAAAGACAGGGGACTAGAGAGTGATTCTGGATCTCAGCACACTAAACAAATTTGTAAAAACAGAGAAATTCCAGATGGTTACGGTTCAGTCTATCCTTCCTCTTTTGGAAGAAGATGATTGGATGTGCTCTATAGATCTTCAAGATGTGTATTACCATATAAAAGTGGACAAGTGCTCAAGAAGATACCTCTGCTTCTGCATAGAAGTCAATCACTACCAATTTCAAGCACTGCCCTTCGGTCTCTCTACAGCCCTCAGAGTGTTCACCAAATGCATGGCAGTGGTTATCGCTCACCTGCACCTTCAAGGATTTCAGGCATTTCCATACCTAGACGACTGGCTCCTTACTGCCCCCACCAAGTGTCTACTGGAAGAAACACTGGATTACACTCTTCTCACAGCCCAGCACCTAGGAATCACTTTAAAGTGGGAGAAGTCCAACATGATCCCAGCACAATTTTTACAATTCATCAGAGTTCTGTTGGACACGAGGAATTGCACAGCATCTCTTCCGGATCACAGACTTCAAAGAATAAGACAACAGGTTCAGTCGCTAATCTGTCACCACAAATCTTCTGCTCGGTCCGTACTCCAGCTCTTGGGGTCGATGACATCCTCGATCACCATTGTTCCTCTGGCCAGGTACCACATGAGACGTTTTCAGTGGATACTTCTCACTCAGTGGTACCCTCTACAACAGCCTTTGTCTTTTCAGATAAGTGTAACTCAGAGATGCAAACAAGATTTGCTCTGGTGGACATCCCAAAATCCCCAACAATGGTCTCACCCCTTCAGTCCCCATCAGCTAAAAGCCGCGGTGACCACAGACACCTCCCTGATAGGGTGGGGTGGACTATGTCAGGGAAACTTGGTCCAAGGCACCTGGTCGGAGGCAGAGGCTCTTTCGCATATCAATGTCCTAGAACTGAGGGTGGTGCTATTAGCGTTGCAAGCATTTTACTCAATCCTTCTGTCAGGGACTATTGCAATCCAGTCAGACAACATGTCAGTAGTCTGGTACATCAGCAATGAAGGGGGCACCAGATCTTACCCGTTATGCCAAGAGGCTTTGAGAATGTGGCAATGGGAAATAGCTTCCAACCGCTTTCTAATTGCAATGCGCATTCCTGGGAGCTCCAACGTGATAGCAGACAAATTGAGCAGGTACATTCTTCAACCTCACTAGTGGTCCCTCAATCCTGTGATAGTGGCAAAAATTTTCAACCGCTGGGGCCAGCCTTGCTGTGATCTATTCACCTCCCCAATCAACTACAAGTGCAGCAATTACTTTGCTCTGATCCCCTCTTGGGGACAGTCACCAAGAGACATTCTAGTCCACGCTTGGCCCTCGGGTCTGCTTTATGCTTACCCTCCTCTACCCCTCATTCCCCAATTTTTGAAGAAAGCATGGTAGTTGAAGAGCGAAGTAATTCTCATTGCTCCATATTGGCCTTGACAAGTTTGGTTCCCCTTTCTCTGGTTTCACCTGTTAGATCGACCATGGATTCTCAATCAAACCCCGATGTTGATCTCCCATCTGCAGGGTCTGACCCACCCCAATCTAACAAACCTGAAGCTGACAGCCTGATTTCTCCACTTCCAATGATTGCCAGGCAGGATGAACTTTCCTCCCCAGTGCGCAATATTCTTATTGTATCTCCTAAATCATCCACCAGGCTGACCTATCTCAGCAAATGGAAAAGATTTACCTTATGGGCAGTGAACAAACAATTGGATCCATTGTTAACCCCAGTTTCGTTGGTATTAGATTATTTATCAGATCTCTTTCAATCTGGGGTATCAGCCTCTACTGTTCGTGTTCATTTAGCTGCCATTTCTAATTTCCACATTGGCTTCCAGGACTCTTCACTCATGTCACACAGACTCTGTAAGACTTTCTTGAAGGGCATTTTTTACCTAAACCCTCCTTTTAGAGAACCAATTCAACCCTGGGACTTGGCTTTGGTCCTGTAAGCCCTAACAACACCCCCCCTTTGAACCCACATCTTCATGTGATTTAAAGTATCTCTCTTGAAAAATCTTGTTTCTGGTTGCTATCACATCGGCCAGATGTCTGTCAGAACTTCAAGCCTTATGCATAAAACACCCCTACCTTATTTTCCATAAGGATAGAGCCTCACTGAGAACTAATTCCTCCTTCTTACCAAAAGTGGTGTCAGAGCAGTCTATCAACTGGTCTATTGACCTTCCAGTATTTTTTCCTAATCATTCTAACAAGGGAGAGTATTGCCTGCACTCCCTAGATGTTCACAGGAAAATCCATTTTTATTTGGACAGAAAATAAATCTACTCATAAATCAGACCAATTATTTCTGGCTTTTACTGGACCAAGACTAGGTTGTCCTGTTTCTAAAGTTACATTAGCGTCATGGTTGAGAAATTGCATTACCTTCATCTACAACAAGAACAATATCACCTTGCTTCACAGAGTCAAAGCACATTCTACAAGGTCAATGACAACTTCAGCAGCTTTCCATGCTAGGGCTTCCCTCAATGACATTTGCTCAGCTGCGACTTGGGCCAACCCCCATACATTTATTCTTCATTACAAATTGGATTTGGCCGCCAGATGAAGAGCTTCTTTTGGTTCCATGGTGCTCAGGAATGTCCTTCCATGAGGGCCGCCCAGGAATACAGGTAGCTGGGAACTCTGTTCCATCAGTAAGGAATGAATGAAGATTAACAACATCAGTTAAAGACGTTATGTCTTACCATAACGTTCCATCTGTGTTGTTGATCTTCATTCATTCATTACTCCCCACCCTCTGTCCCCCTCCGGAGGTTCCTGGTGGATTTTCATATGGTCCTTCTTCCATTCTTGTAGGTCTGTTATTACTCTACTTTTGTCTGTCAACTCGCAAACTCAATCTGAGGTAACAGGGAGCAAAGCATTGTGGGTAGGATCTTGGCTCAAAAGTTTTTGGCCGACGCGAGCTTGGTATAAGGCTGGCACGGTTCCGAAGATGGAACCGATAACCCATCAGTAAGGAATGAACGAAGATCAACAACACAGACGTTATGGTAAGACATAACTTCTTCTTTCTAATCTTGTTTTTGTCCCAGTGTTTTGAGTTTATGAAAATGAGAATTAGTTGCCTTCGGATGGCCAGATCTTCCTTTCTGATACATTTTCCAGGTGTAAAGCTGTATGCCTTCATGCAACACTATGCACCTCTTTCTGGTGCAGACTCGGAATTTTGGCTTTGTCTACCTGCACATACCCTTTATAGGGGGTGTACAGGACATTTTGACCCCACTGAAATGGCAAAGCAAGAAAAAAATAAGCCACAGATATTCTGACATAAAGAAGAAAAAAATGTTATATACTGCACATGCATCCACATAGTTACTGAGAAAATGTCAAAGATTACCTCAAAAAAAAAAAAAAAAAAAAAAAAACAAGAAAGAAAGAAGTCATGAGGATATATAACTGCTTAAAATATTTGCATTTGAAATACATGTAATAATATTATTAATGTTAATTTAAAATAATAATGTTTGTAATGTTAAGCAATATTGATTTTAAAGTTAAGTTAAAAAGCTGTTATTAATTAAATTATATTTGCAAATTAAATAAAATGTTAAATAAATTAACATTTACATATAAAAAAGTTAAATAATATATTAAATTCCAGTGGAAAAAATCATGATTGATATGTTACACAATTAAATGCATTTATAAAGCTTTAAAAACTTTTTTTTTATATAATTGGGGTCAAATAGTCCGGGGTCAAATCATCTGGGTTCAAACTGTCCGCAAGCTACTCCCATAGACAATAAATGTAAATTTAAACATGAGAGTGTATACAATTGCATTGGGGTTGAATCATCCGGGGTCAAATAGTCCCGCTTCCTTATAGAGAATCTATGTTATTATCTTGAAGAAAATTCTTTTAGCATAACTTTTTCACTTATCACCACAGCAACAGTGGATTTGAAAGGAAGCAACAAATGCTTTGACTTCCTTGTATGTTTTCAGACACTTTTAGGAGGTCCCTAATATGGTTTATCTTTACTATATTCTTTATATTGTATAGACATGGAAAAGTAAAAATGTGAGACTGAAATAATTTTCATGACTTTTGAGAAGTTATTACCTAGTCAACGTGCTGATTCTGAACTTCCGGTTTTGATTCAGAATGTGGTGCAAAATGAAACCCTCATGAATAATTAATGAGGAGCTACTTCCATGCCTAATGAGTGAAAACTGCCTTCAGCAAACTGATAAGATTTTAATATCAAGATGGGTCCGATATATGAGCTGGGCATATAGCCAGATAAGGAAAAAGCATATTTAAGTAACTGAAACCAAGCATAGAAATGTTGTCAATAGCTGCACATACTCACTATAGTGACAGCACATGATTGTTTTCCTTTTTCTTATATACTAAACAGGTTGTAGCTTGCAGGAAGTCTCTACATGCAAAACTTATATGTGTGAGCAGCTCACTATTTCAAACAAAAAACAGAGACAAATACATTTTTTTTAATTATAAAACTGAACCTCTGTTCAATGAAAAGCATAGCACGAGCTACAGTCCTTTTCTTTGTCAAATGACAGAGGCAAATATGTTATTTTTTCCTGAATCAAAGGGTTCACTGTTGTTTAGTGATAAGCACAGCTTGAGTCACACACCTTTTTTTGGTTTGCCATCTTATGTAAATAAGCACACATTATTTCCTGAATCTCACCCAAAGACTATGGACAGCTGGCTCACAGACAGGACCCAGGAAGTCTGGATTGGAGATACTACCTACAGTAAGAGACCAGTCACCAAAGGGGTACTTCAGGGCTCCTTGCTGGGCCCACTCTTATTTGGCATCTACTTCTCAGAAGTAAAGGCAACGGTCATGGGCTTTTGGCTGAACAAGTTCACAAGATGACTGCAATTGGGAACTATCACAGATTTCCCCCATGACACAAACATCTTACAAGAGGGTCTAACACAGACAAATGACAGGTGAAAAGTCATGGACTTGAACTCAATACCAATAAATGCATTATAGTGCCTTTTGGGAAAACTGTCACCCAGGCTAATTGTTCCATTGATAAGACAGATAAGAGTTGACCCAGTATTCAGGGAACTGGAAGTGTATGCAGACAGTAGACTGGCCTTTGACCAACATGTGGCCAAGCTAGTAAGAAAATAATTCTATGTCACCCATGTATAAATAAGGACATGGTATCTAGGTCCAAGGAAGTCATAGCGCCACTTTATTTATGTAGAATATTGAATGAAACAGGTTGTTAGTGTTACAGGTTGTTGTTCTTCTTTTGGCTTTTCCCAGTTAGGGGTCGCCACAGCAGAACACTAGTCCGCTAATGATTATCAGTAGATTTTTATGGTACTGAGATGGCAGCTCGATGCTCAACCTTCAACAAAGGCACACCTTACTCATGTCTTTGAATTCCACTCGACCACGGGGAGGACATGCAGACTCCACACAGAAGGCGCTCCAGCTGAGAA
Source organism: Protopterus annectens (assembly GCF_019279795.1). NCBI lineage: Eukaryota > Metazoa > Chordata > Ceratodontiformes > Protopteridae > Protopterus > Protopterus annectens. The sequence continues at coordinate 727,481,563 of NC_056729.1, forward strand.
TCGAATGGGAGAACCTCTTACTGTGAGGCGACAATGCTACCGCTGCACCACCATGGCTTTTAGTGTTACATGTAGCTATCATAATAAGAAATGCAAATTCTAGTGAATCATGGGTTTAACCTAATATGCCAAAGGCTATGAAAGCTCTATTTTTCAAGTACTCTGACAGTTTAGTTTTGTATTTTACTGTATTTTTCCTAGACAAAAAGGAAACTGAGAGTTATTTGTCATTTTATCAGTGTTTCTTTTAATAGCGATGAGGATGTTGGGAAGAAAAGCTAGGAGTTGAGTGAAGAAGGTGGGTGTTTGAACTACATTATTTTTCTTGCTGTCAGTTGTATGCTTATAAGAAAAGGTCTGAGAAGATCAATCTGATCAGGGTTAATATAGAAGGCACCAGCTCCTCAAAGAACTAAAAATGAAAGAGGAACAAATTCTCCTGAATGGTGGGTAAGATGGAGAGGAAGACAGAAAAAATATGATCAGGTGGGAGTGAGGAGTTAAATATCTGAGAAAACTAAATAAAGTGGGAGGTTTGAAAATGGAAGGGAAGAAATGTGGTAAAAATGATGGAACAACTGAAAATACTATATATGTTTTAAGCAGTTACCCGTTTGGGGAATTTTATTATAGATTCTGATGCAGTATAAATATATAAATAATAAATGCATACTTATGGTGGGAATGCTGATGGTGAGTATAGTTATGACAAGGCCAAGAGTTGGAGAGCAAGTTGTAGTTGGAAGACTTGTAGACCTGAAGATATTGAATGATAGTTCATTGAATCAATAGTTCCTTGAATACGGAAATGGTAGGGATGATTCCAAGATGGTGGTCTTCTGAATAACACCCTCTCCTCATAGCTCCAGTTAACCGGCTTTAATTAAATACCTCTTTTCAAACTATATAAGCTAAGATCTAGTGCAACAAAATCTTCTTATAGGAACCTTCATAAAATAGACTTCAGATAACTAAATACAAGCCAGTGGTAAAGGAATACTTTATTACAGTCTACACCCAAGGAGAAAGATCGTACACGCGGTTCATTAGAGGCCTGGAAGTTCAGCACCCTCGTACTTGACAGCACCCAATAGACTGCTTGCTGGAGTACTACAATGCCTAAAGAGCCTGAGCCCATGGGTAGTCAAACGACTAAAACCAAGCTATCTGCTTTATCTGTATCATCAGAAAAAGACACTAAAAGGTTAAGGTCTTCTAAACAGTCCCAAGAACAACACAAAGACTCATTAAAATCAAAGTCTGATACTAATCCAATGATGGATGAACTGAAAAATGCACTGCTCCCGCTACAGTCAGCAATACACGAGCTAACACATAAAATGAATTCATTTAGTACTTCAATCAACAAGATTGCTGACCGACTAGACTTAGTAGAAGAAAAAACTAAATCAAACCAATTTGAAATTGACCACATGAAAGAAATGTTACAAGCATCGGACAAAACACTCTCTGATATGCAAATTAAACTAACGGATTTGGAAGCCAGAAGTAGGAGGAACAATCTAATCATTAGAGGTCTTTCTGAGTCCTATGAGGCAAACCAACTCCTTGAAACTGTTACCCAAATGTTCTACGACTTATGCCAAGGTATAAGTCCCCCATCCAACTTTGCCATCGAGAGAGTACATAGAGCCCTACGTACCTGACAAGTCAGTGAAGCTCCTAGACCGTTGTATGTTAAATTACTAAATCACCAAGATCTGCAACTTATTTTATCAAAATACAAGAAAATTAAAATATTTACATGGAAGAATCAACCAATCTCGATTTCACAAGACCTACCTCTAGAGATTAGAGAAAAACGTTGTAAACTGTCTCCTTACTGTGCTGAGCTTATATCGCGCAATATTAAGTTTCAAATGAAGTTTCCCTCCACACTATCCTTTACCTTTAACGAGTCCAGGTTCAACATTTCTTCCCCTAAGGAAGCGGATTCAGTTTTTATAAGTTGTTTTGGTACAACCCCTTCCAGGAAATAAAGTTACTCACTGTTTTTTTTTTTACATATATCGGAGGCTATTCAGCGACTGTGTCACTCGTCCTTTTTTTTTTTTTTTTTTTTTTATAGATTGAGTTCTTCGAGTTTACTGTTTGCTTTTGAAGGTAATTACCTTCATTATCTTTTTGTTTTGGATGGGTCCCCTTTTTGCTGTTTATCTGTTTCCTGGGGCTCCTTAAGGGGACCGGACCTTACAGATCAAATTCAGTTACACCTTTGCATCAAGGAAGTTTAATGATAACTTCTGACTTCAAGTTGCATGCTTTGAAGGGAAATTCATTTTACTTTTTTTTAACCCTCATTTCTAACGAAGTGACGAGATACTGAAATATCTATGATACAAATGTCTTATGATACTTTTCTAAATATGTGTGTTTTTCAAGAATGGTAGTCATCTCGCTCTCTCTTCAATCGCTTATCTGCAGAGAGAATAGGTACTACCATTGATTTGAATGGCAACTAGTGGGCACATGTACCTTATATGTATATATATATACATTATTTCTAATTTGTACTTAGTGGTATATACTATAGTGAGCCTACAACAATGCCCTTAAGTTTATTGTAGTAACCTATAAACCACACTTTTATGACAACATGAATGTTAATTATCTTCAAAAGTTAAATACTGGATCTAACCAACTTCATTTCTTTTGTTTTTGTTTTAAAAATATACTATCCGGCAATTGTTGGAAGCTTGAGGATTTGTTAAGCAGGGTGGAGATGCGTTTGAGTGGAATGAAGATTTTGCTATATATTTTTTGTAAATATCTTAGAGTTGTTGTTAGGTTTTCGTTTAATTTTAAATATAACTGTACTTTTAAAACCCTTAATTATACCTTTCTCTCAATTACAGAGGTCTTGTGGTTGGGCACGGGGTGGGGATTGAGAGATCTGGTTTTCAGATATTTTGTACAATGCTGCATTGTCTGTTTGCTTTTGTTGTTTGATCCCTTCCTACATTTTAGAATTAGCCACCACCAATTACTTTATTTAGCAATACCCGCAAACTCACTATACCTGATGTCACGTCTCTATGTATAATTCTTGGAACTTATCATCATGGAATGTTAGGGGATTACAAGAGAAAAATAAAAGAAACCTGGTAATACATCTTTTATATAAAGCACAATCCAATATTTGCTTTTTGCAAGAGACTCGTATGTTAGATGAAGACTGGATTAAAGAGGGGAGAAAAGGATGGATTACTGAGATAATTATGTCGGGTTTTAGGAAAAACTCAAGGGGAGTGGCGATTATTATCAAGAATTCATTTAAAATAAAGATAATGTCACTAGGGTCAGATACCGAAGGGAGATGGTGTTTCTTTACATGTACGACACACTACCTAAATAAACCTATTTTATTTTTAAATATTTATGGTCCCTGTTCAAATCAAGTGGACTTTATTATGAAAGTTCATAACTTTCTTTTTCATTTCCCGAATCATCTATTTATATTGGGAGGAGACTGGAATACCGTATTAGACCCTATTACTGATCGTTCAGGCAAATCTAATCCCTATAACATACAAGCTTCTAAAGCTCTGTCTGATCTAATAATTGACTTTGACTTAGTGGACCCTGTTTCGTTTTCTTATGATCCTAAGGATAATGACATCGCATTCACTTATTTCTCTAAATGTTACCGTTCATGGTCTCGTCTAGACTTTTTCTTGATTTCATCGGCCTTGGCTTATAACCAAGTTAAATTTCTAACTGAACCGAGATTCTTATCCGATCATTCCAAGATAAACCTTAAGATAGTCTTTACCTCTAAATTACCCTTGCACACTAGACCATATAATTGGTCCCTGAACAGTAATTTGCTAAAAGATCAATCTTTAGTTTCAGAAATTACTTCTGTACTAAGTGAATTCTTTTCCTCTCCTCAGGATGATACTATCCCCTTTGATGTTAGATGGGCGGCTAGTAAAACAGTAATTAGAGGTATCCTCATAAGAAAAGCTAGTTATGTTAAGAAATTAAATTCTGACAAACAAACAAATTTGAATATAGAGATTAAGCTGTTGGAAGAAAGACTTCTTGAGAATTACTCTCTAGACACGGAGAATGAGCTGCAGTTGAAACAAAAGGAATTATTTCTTCATCATCAAAATAACCTTTCTCTTCAAGAAATACGCTATATTCACAGATATTCGGAATCTCTACAAACTCCCTCTAGAACGTTAGCCAGGTTAATCCTCAATTGTCCCAAATCTCCTAAAATCCTGGGTATTCAACACAAGGATAAGACTTATAAATCCAACGATCAGATCGTGTATATATTCCAACAAATTTACTCCGATATTTTTGCCAATAAAGATAATCATCTCCCCAGTGTGGAGATGAGGAAATATTTAGATAACCTTACTTTCCCAAAGTTATCTAAAGATCAGGAAGATCTTTTATCTGCTTCAATTTCTAAATCTGAGATAATGGAGGCACTTGATAACTTAAAGTTAGGCAAGGCCCCGGGCCCGGATGGTTATTCGTCCAATTTTTATAAAACATTTAAACTTGCTCTTACTCCTATTCTACTAAAACTCTATGAATCTTTCTCTATTTATGGAATAAAGGATCTATATATTAATCATTCTAAGACTATTTTAATTCATAAAAACAATCTGGATGGGTCTAATCCCAATAATTATAGACCGATTTCCCTTATGAATATAGACATTAAAATCTTTTCAGCTATTCTTGCTAATAGACTCAAGAAAATCATGTCCTATTTAATTTCCCCAGAACAGTTAGGTTTTATGCCTCTTAGGCATACCTGGGATAACACCCTTTTATTAGAATCCTTAATAAATCTCATCAAAAAAGAAAAAAATCCCAGATATGCCTTGGTCTTAGATGCGTGCAAAGCTTTTGACCGTGTTAACTGGAATTTTCTATTCTTGACCCGTTCACATTTTGGTATCCCTTCTAAATTTATCAACCTAGTCAAAATACTCTATTCTAATGCCTATACTCGCTTATACATCAACGGAAAATATTCTCAACCTATTAAAATCTTAAATGGTACTAGACAGGGCTGTCCCCTCTCTCCGCTATTATTTAATTTATACTTAGAAACTTTATTTTTGTTCATAGCACAAAAAACATATCGCTCTATTCCTAGAATTTGTAACATTAAAACCAGCTTTTCGGCATTTGCAGATGATTTAATTTTATTTTTTGAACATCCTATTACTGATACTAAGAAGATAACTAACTCCTTGAATATTTTTGCATCCATCTCAGGATATCAAATTAATATAAATAAATTGTTCATTTTCCCGATTAATCCCTTAGCACATAAGCCATACTTATTTCCATTATCCTCCTTTAAGATAGACTACTCTCTTAAATATATGGGAGTCTATTATGAACATTCCTGCATATCATTTTCACATCTTAACTTATCTAAATCATGGAGTTCTATTGCTCAAGATATAGAGAGATGGCAACAACTGAAATTACCATTATTCTCTAAAGCCTCTATCATTAAAATGAACATTCTCCCCAAACTCCTGTACCATCTCAATGCTACTATGTCTTCGGTCTTGATTCCCTTTCTTAATAGAATACATAAAGACTTAGCTAAATTCATGTGGTATCCTAAATCTGTGAGAATTTCATATCAAAAGCTTACACTACCTAAAACATTGGGTGGTTTGGCGATGCCTAATCTTATACTATATTATAGAATAATTCGTACTAACCAAATTTTCGCTATTGCTAATTATAAATCTAATTCCTCCTCTTGGATGCCTCTATGGATTGAAATATAGTTCAGGTACGCTTTAGGAAATAACATTAATCCTGGAGCTCTCCCCTTTCTTAGTAAAAACAACTGTACGAAACTAAAATTCCACAGTATCTTAAAGGAGTTGATTAAAACTTGTCAGGATTTGTTCAATTCCCTGAATCTATTTAACGCCTTTTTATTATTCAACCTATTCACCTTAATCCAAATTTAACAATGAACAATGAGATGATTAACCTAAATAACTTCCCTTTGATTAAAGATATTACCCTTCGGGACATACACAGGTCCAGTCATCTCTCACTTACAGACTTTAGGAATGCCCTCTCTCTTCCCAAAAATTATGCTATCATTTTGAGGCAATTGAGAGACCTTACATAATTTTTTCTATATAACCATCCTAGTCTAGAAGTTGAAGGTAACGCAGTAGCAGACCTGTTACAGATCCTAGCCAATAAGTAGAACATGCTTTCTATTGCTTACAAACTCTTTTCCAGTCACTTGTACAAAGAGAAAGTTATCTTTGTGGATTACTGGAATCAACAGAGTGACACCATCTCCCTTCAACAGAAATTACTTTCAATTAATTACACCATTAAACATTCACCATTTAAAAAACTTTGGTATACACAATTTATGATCACTAACAACCTATATTTAACCCCTGTTCACCTAAATAAATTTAATCCAAATGTCTCCACTACATGCTCTAGTTGCTCTTGTCCACATGCTGATATACTTCACATTATGTGGTTTTGCAGATATTCTCATAGTATTTGGTGCTCTCTTAAAGTAAGACTAGACAAAATGGGCTACCATAAATCTACTTTAAGTTCGGAAACGGCATTGTTATACATCACAAATGTTGAATTATCAAACCTTAAACTTAAAGCTCTCATTACTTTATGTCTATTCATATAGATTCATAGGTTCATAGGTTAGTACTAAGCTAACTGCCCTTGCGAGCCATTTTAAGCTTAGCCAATTATCCCTTGTGAGAATCAAACCCTGCACCTTGTGTTTGTAAGGCAAACACCTTAACCATTAGGCCACCCTCCCCACCCTTTAATTAAGTTTTATATTGTTAGTCACTGGACTGATCGTTCTAAGCTGTCATGAAATGGTTTTAAAACTCTTGCAATAAAATACATTACTGCACAAAAACTGATAATAACTAACCCCTGTAAAAGAGTTACTTACCAAAAAGTGTGGGATCTTATTTTTTCTCTTTTGATGAATGACTGAAGATAATTTTATATATAACATCTAAATCCCCTAACATATTTACATTTACTTTACTAAGAATTTTTTGTTAAATGGTTGTTGGGTCACGGCGATATCTTTAGTTGGTCCTATTTGCTTGGTCTCAAGGGATCAATATGTGTAATGGTCTTCTATTTCTTCTATCTACTGTATTTGCTATAGATATCTTAGCCTCTTGATTACCCTCTTTCTTTGCATACTGTTTAATTACCCATCAATTAATATTTAAGTACTCAATTTTTCATTTAATGGTGTTATATAGGCTGATGTATTTTAGAGTATTGCAGCATTTTGAACTGTTTGTAAATAGTTCTTATATTAGTTGTATTGTTAGTTGCATTTTACTATGTGGTTTTGTTCACATGATTATTGCACTGCAGTTTTATTCCTCAAGTTGTGTTATGTAAAAGCTAATAAAAGTCTATTTGAAAAAAAAAAGAAATGGTAGGGATGACATAGTATAGAAGGATGAAATGAGGACGCAAAATGAGAAAAGAGAGAATATAAAGGGAGACACAGCGAAGCCCAACTAGTATAGAGAGAAAGAAAGAGAGAGAGAGAGGAAATCATGATTATAAAAGATATTCAGGGAAACCAGAAGTGGGAAGTGTATTTGATATGGAGACATGATACAACAGGAATGTATGTAGTTAAACAGTGGTTTGATAAAGGCATGATAACATTAGAGGATTGGAGGAAGTCTTGGTGGATGCGAAACTGTTTAATGTGTTTGTGTATCTTCGAAATGTGGTTTTAGGACAAGAAAATTGTGGGTGTATAATCATAATGCAAGTGTTGTAAAGGTGTAATGCAAGAAAATAAGGAGAAAAATAAAACAGGAGTGGTGGGGAAAGCCATAGGATATGCAGTGGTCAGCAATGAAAGGAAGAGAAGGAAAAACACAATAATGATGAGTGAGCAGCCCCCTGCAGGAGAAGGATGAAAAATAAAAAAGTGTGAATCACTGCAGGCACACAACTAGAACCCCCCTGCACAACACTGGTAACTGCAGCTCAGGAATGTAAACTCAAAGAATTGAAACCTCATCTAGTTTAAAGTCAACCAGGAGAAAAGAAGTCACTGATGCAAAGTCCTCTATCTGGGGCAGCTATACAGGAATGGTATACAGCATGACTTCTTAAGTAAAAAGATAACAAGCTCAAGCCATCCCAAGCCATCCCAGCTTCAAAGCTGTACATAAAAATTTAGTGATGTATTGGAGTTTATAGAGCAGCATTATCGGAAAAGTTCATTTTTTTCTTATAAAACAAACAAACTAAAAGCAACAGAAGACTAATGGGTCATTGCTTTCTAAATGTCCACTAGACATACCACACCATACCCTAGTATTATTAATAAGGGAAAAAAGGACTGCCTGTCTTTCTCTGTATCTTTCAAACTGTGCTGTTCATTTGTTGTTTAGCTCCTTGTAACCTTGATAAAATGTATCAGTCCTGTCTTGTGTGTAAATTTCAATTTACTTACAGACTGTATGCTTATCTTAGGACTGCTCTATTGTACTCCACATTTTGGGTGCATTTCAATGATTATTTGTGCTGCACATATTTTGTATCAGTTGCTTTATTTTTTTAACAACAGCGTGCACATTTTTCTTTAGCTGCAGAGTGTCACTTCTTAACTGTGAACCTTTGTTCAAATGTCTATAAACTGAGATTTGAGTGGATAGGCATAGGAAGACTTAAAGAATGACCCAAATAATCCTATCCCAAAGATATTATTATTCCCTCCATGTGATATCACATGAGTCAGTCACTTTCTTAATTTCTTTGTTTTTCTTTCATTTTATTGCCACAGTTAATGAAGGTCCTACCATCTTTGTTTTTTCCTGTGCAGATCTCACATTGCTTCAGAAAGGACTTTGTCACTGACTGCATGACATAGGAAAGACTGCACTCATTCTCTAGTTGTCACTATTAGATATCTAAAACTTTCATCCCAAGTGTGTTCAGCAGATATCAATAAGGGCAATACAATGCATACAATTGCTAAATTAAACCTGATTTTGAGAAACCAATATTGGGGAAATCTAGGAACCAATTATGCTGCAGCTTTAAGTAAATAAATAAGTGTAGACTGTCATATGCAGCCAGTGATATGTAGCTGTTATCCCTCGGTGTGTGAAATTTATGTATTTATTTTTTGTTGCTGAAAACTGCATTCCAAAAAATATCAGCTATCACTCACATGTAGTAGAGCAGAACTTCCATTTCTTGACAACTAAGATAACGCTGGTGGATAGTATGCAGACTTGCTAGAATTACAACAAAGAATACCTAATAAAAGCTGACAATTTAGCTACTTTAGAAAATGCTGGAAATTCATTATAAAAGGCTCTTTAGAGCTTACATTTAGCAAAAGTCAGAAAAAAATGATGGACACTGGTAGTGTAAGACGTCAGTGATTTACAGCACCATCAGGATAAGTGAATGTGAAACAGTCATTAATGTAATGGATGCAAACCAGCCAATGTGGTAAACCTAGGCTGTGGCATATTATCGGTACAGAAAAAGGACTGGGAGAGAGAGAATAAAAAATAAAATTGCATCAGTATGGCTGTTCCATCATCACATTTTAAGGTATAGCTAGTTACAAAATCACAATAAAGTCTTAATGTGATACTGAAGCCTTAGTGCTGCAGAAAATTACTGACTAGGATGACAAAAAAATTATACTTATTCGAGTTACACTTGTTGTTTTCCTTTTATGAAATAGCATACCTTTTGGTGATAATTGGATGGTGTATAGAGACATGGAACAGTTTGGGGTTGTGATTTGAGATCAAACATTCTTTCTAGCATGTGTATGTGTAGTATGTGTGTGTGTCAGGTGTGTAGGTGTAGGTCTGTGCATCTTGTTACAGACTTGGATTGTCAGGTGCAATATCTGCCAATGCAGAGAATATTGAGGGGTACATCTTCTGTCTGGAAGTAAAGAAAAAAAAATAACAGTTAACAAGTAGTTATCTTTTACAAGAAAATCATAAAATGCATCACAGAACATCTAGGCACTTAGAGCTTCTGGTGAGACCCCAGCTGTATAAGGGGATTTTGGCACAGGGTTAGAACGGGACCCCATTCTCAACATCTCACATAAGGCCTCACCTAGTCTACAGTTGTCCTGTCTTGTAGTGTTACATCAGGTACATGATTCTGTGTCCCTTTAGATATAAGATCAGAGCAGTAATCTACAATGTCCTGGCTTCAGCACAAAATACCAGTCAGTTGGCTGCATTGAAAACCACCCTTATCTGAATCTGTCTTCCTCTACCTTTTGATGTTGCCAGTGTCACTAATTTATCCTTCTCTACAGATTATTTTCAATTTAATGTAATGCAGTTCACTCAGTGTATACTGGTTTCTACTATGATGAATGAGAATTCCTTGAGCCTCTACTCCCTGAAAGACACCCCATAAAAATAACTTTCCAAAAACACTCTTTCCAGAGTGTTTTGCAGGGGGGCATGCCCTCCTGCACTCCAGATATGGCAGTTGTATCCCCTTGCCCTCCCTACTATAATCAGCTCCATGGTCTCACTACAACAAAGAAGGAGGCAAAAAAAAACAGAAATGGCACTTATTGGCTGCACGATTCCCAAGCAATGCTGTTCAGTGGATATGCTGGCATTGTTGTGACATTGAGTTTTGGAGAACTGAGGCTTAGAGAATCTTTTTACGCAGAGCAGTGGTGAAGCCATGTATACCCCTCTAGTACACACAGAAACTATGCAATTATAGACAGACACATTATGTGCAAATATACGAGCAAGTACACTAATAATGTATGCATTACTGATAGCCACATTTACTGGCTTCTAGATCATTATTTGCTCTTGTGTAATCACTTCTGGAACAACCCAATGACGCAACATTATGCAATATTAATGGTGATATGTGAGACACAGATGTCTGACTATATCTTTAGGCTGACATAGATTAAAATATGAGGGGCTGACATAATGGTTAAGGACTTTACCTCACAGGTACAGGGTTTGATTCTGGCCTATGGTTATTGGCTACACTTGTAATACTTTGTAGCCTAGTATTTGCCTATGAACCTATAAATATCCATTCAGTACATGTTGTATTTAGGTGCACAGTAACCTTTTAATAACTAGGCATAAACCATGTGGACTTTTACTTGTCTATAGATATTGCCAAATATTTTGCCCTTTCCTTTAAAAACTCTTTAATTTTCTGGTACATCACTGAAGACTGGATTACAGTCAGTTAATAATGCCAGATGCCAGTCATTAGAGTTTCATATTTTTTTTTATTCAGAAAATGCAAATTGATGCAAAAACTGCTGTTCTCTTAACATTTTAAGTGAAATTAGAACAACATTTAAAAAACTTCCCATATTTTAATCCTTTGTCCCCTATTTTGGATATGTTCAGAATTCTTAAATAAAGAAGTTGACAGGTATGCTGCTGTTGTTTGTTTTACATTGTTATGAACTTCACCAGTTTTCAAACCAGTAAACACTTTGTACTCATACATTGTATGCGTTTTCTTTTTTTGCCCTGTAACTGGTAGCACACAGAGTATACACTACAAAGAATTATGACTGGGTCTCTGATCCTAACCCTTATGATATGTTTTCAAAATGGATGCCAAGATTCACCTCTTGATCGTTACTCTTGAGGTAAATTTCTTGGCATCTGTGTATTGAACACTTCTGCCATGAGTTGACAAAATACAAACCACCGAGGCCTGGAATCCCCAAACTGCATTCTGTGGAAAACAAAATAGGCAAAAAATACGTTTAAGTGTTTTTGCCAGGGGTATGTCCCCCTGAACCATTGATGTGGGGGGGGGGGCAAGCCTCCCACTCCTCCCATGAACTTATATATAGCAACTCCATGGTCACACTAACTCAACAAAGAGGGAAAGTACCCCCCAAAAAAGGATTCACTGCTGGTGCAACTTGCCAACAGTGATTTCCTACGGAGGAGTTCCAATCCTTTGTGGGTAGAACTTCAGGCAAATGACACTCGAGAGTTTCATCTTTGTTCACCCGTAGGTTACCTGTGTCGAACAGGTAATAAGCAAGTTATGAATGGAGACCTAAAGATAATCCCCCATACAGAATGTTTTGTTTACTGCTACATAGAACAAGAATGACAAATTGCAGACAAAAATGGATTATATTTCCCAGGTTAGGAAATTGTTTTTATAATACTCTTTATTCACATCCTGTTAACTGCCCATTGTACAGAACTGCCACATTCAAAGACAAAGCCGCCAGCATATTGTTAAGAAGGTTTCACATTTCCTACCTCTGTAACTCTATGACCTTACTTCCAATAAATACTTTTTCTACTTTGTATACCTGCGTGGATATTTAAGATAATCAAATATCCATGTTTTAGTGAGAATGTGAAATAAATATTCAGTGAAGCATAACAATGTTGTGCTGAACAATCCAAATCTTTTATTTAGCTCTTGAACCATCAGAAATATTCAGTTTAATGTGTTCTGCATATGAAAAAAAATCTGTAAAGTCAGACATTTCCAGCCCCTCTAGTTAAAATGATTTTTCCTCTGGGAAGGCAGCTTGATATTTCATTTAAGGCATATATTCACCAAAGAGACAAACTGAATACAAAGGTTTAGTCAAAGCACAATATGCAGTTTGAACCAAAAGAACTTAAGGAAATCCAAAGTGTCCCAACAAGGAGCCACACACACACAGTGCAGAAAAAAGTTTTATTACATAAGATGTTAAGCGCTTTTGTCCCTATATCGGGACTTCATCAGAACAACAAAACCATATGAACTGGCACCATCTATACCATAATATAGCAAAAACACATGAATATCAACAACAACTCATTTGTAAAAATCATGAATTAGCTAATTACGCTAAATAAAACTCTAAAACGAGCCTTACAATAATAAATATAGTATGAACCTGACTATAGTGTGTCCTTTTGATACAGAAATCCCTAAGAAATGCCTAAAACTATAAAAACTGATTTACAAAAAATAACAATAACAAAGGGCCAGGGTGCGTCAAACTTATAATGTGGCTGTTTGTAACTTACGAACAGTATTGAGTGACAGCATCTCATTTAAACCTGGATGTACATTTGATGCCAATTTCAATTGCCATACCAGTTCTCAATATTCTAATCTTTGCTCCCATGCCCCCATGCAGATTTGGCCATACTTGCTCCAATATAAAAAGTAAGTCTTATTGTTGGGGCATGAGAGCTTGTGTTTATAAAGGGCATTGTTTACACTGCATGTCCTAATGTCATAGCAGTGTTCAGACAAGTTTTCTTAAAGTGCACTCAATTTTACCAACATAAAATTGGTGGCAAAAATCACAAAACCCTAAGTAAACAACTCTGAGAGAATTGCAACCACAGTTTTGATGCAGTTTGTGCTCAAACAACTTTTAAGCTTTAATGTTTCTTCTATATGTATATATGTACAAAAGAAGAGAAACCACATTTTATCATGCCTTTAACTGGCTTGGTGGGGATGCTGTTTATAGCTGTAGCTGGTTCTAGTCTTTCTTTTAAGCTGAAGTGTCTCTTGAACAAAAATTTAGTATTGTCACTCAATATGCTACTTACAGATTCATCGTGCTCAATGATTCTCCAATTATTAGTTAATATCTACTTAATACAATTGCTTATTGGGTTGTATTTAATTAACATAGTTTGCTCAAAATCTATGGGCTTAACAGACTTTTTTTCTATATTTTGGAAACCACTCCCTAACAAGGGAAAAAACTGTTTGACACGTTTTTGGTAAACTTCATCCTTGATACCATTCTGTATCTTAAGTGGGTAACCATGTTGCACAAACATCTTTCTAACCAGAACTTGTCATCATCTGATACAGTTCTGGATATTCTAACCACCTGACTTTTTACCAGACATTTTTCTGTGTAAAAGGGTGGTTACTAGTAAAATGTAAAAACGTGTTTAAATATGTGGTTTCCTATATAGTAATGAACTAAAGCTACATTTATCAGTGTCCTTCACTAACGTAATATCTAGGTAGTTAATACTATGTGATAACCAAGAAAAAGTAAAATTTAAAAAGTCAGTAGAAGAATTTAAAAATCCAATTAATTTTTCCCACTCATCTACACTCCCTTTCCAAATTATGAAGATGTCATCCAAAAAATGTAAATAGATGACAACAAATTGCATATACTCAGAAATGAAGGCAAAGTTCTGTTCCCAGTGCCAGAGAATAATATTGACATATAATGGGGGCACATGTGACCCCCATTACCGCACCTGAAATTATTTAAAGTATTTACCTTCATAACACAAGAAGTTATTAAGTGATACCAGTTCCATAAGTTCCCGTAGTATATTTACAGTTTTGGTGTGAAGGTTCTTATACATTTTACACAATCTTCGTTAAAACTCTCCAAACCTATATGGTGAGATATGCAAGAAAATAAATCAACCACATCTACTGTTACTAACAACCAGTCATCATTGTACATACCATGCTGAGTATGGTGTAAAAAAATCCCAAGAGTTATGCAGAATATATGGGAATTTATTAAGAAAATTCTTTAAATTCCCATCTATAAATAGAGCTAGTGTATGAATCTTGGACCCTTCTGCTGAAACTATAGGAGCGGATCATTTATGTTTATGCAGACTGTGGGGATGCCAAATATAGCTGGAATCACCAGGTGGTCAACCATGAAAACTTATACAAATTATTACTAATGCCATTCTAATTGAAAAGATTTTTGAGGTAAAAATAAGTTTTATGATGGGCAATATTTATTTTGCTTTTGGATATCCTTGTATATTGAATTTCATTGTCAAGAGGCTTGTATAGCCATGCAATCAATGGAGTCCATAAGAACAACTCATACTCCTTTGTCTGGCTTCATAATTCTGATTTGGAAGCTATTAATTAGCTCATTCAAAAGTGACTTTCTTCTACATTTAAGTTACTGACAAACGTAACTCTTGACTGTTGAAGCAGTCTCCTTAAATCCTTTTCACAATATCTTTCATACAGCAACAAAGTACCATGTGTAGGAGGATTAAATGTGCTTGCTCTAGCAAATTTATTGGCTTGGCTTTAGATGTGTGACTGACCTTGGAATAGAACTTGAAAGTTAGGTTTAACTTTAAATCTATTAATAAATCTGCAATATCATAATGAAATGTAGGGACAAAAGTGGATACCTTACTAAACAAATAAAAGTGCTTGTCACGAAGAGATAAATAACTATAACTGAAAATCCTGAAGCCATTTTGCACAGATAACACCGGCCTTTGGGAAAGAGTTGCATTATGTTCTAATACATTGTTTGTGAGCACGACAATTAGTAAGCTGACATAGGGCTCATTTATCTTGTATATTTCTTGGGGTGGGACTTGTTGGCATAAAAGCTGTCTTGAATTCTTACATAACCTCCACCCTTGTTGTTGTGAACATTCTAATGGCATTTCCTCCTGGCTATCCTCTTGGACCACCAAAGTGGGGAAAATTCCGATGAATCTTAAAAATCAACATGTTCTGTGTTAACACACTCTTCACCACTTTTGGGTTGTGGGGCTGGCTTGTGGCATCTCGCTGGTATAACCACCTTTAAAGTCCCAACCATCAGGTACAGGCTGTGCCATATTATTCACTAGAGGTATAGAGTGCACTTTGCACTCAGCATAATCTAGTTCATCCTTGGCTAATTTATTATTTGTATTAATCTTACTTTTCTCTAATTGTTTGTTCACATGATCAAAAACATTGCTGTAGTCATAGTGATTAAAGCTCGTAGGGCAAATCATGTTTAAGTGATTTATCACTACTGTGTAGCTCATCTAATGGCCTAAACATTTCTTTTTCATTAAATTTAATAAGTATTTTCATGATATTGCTCCCACACTGATCAAAAAACATTAAAAATTAATTTAAAAGTTCTTTATCCTCCCACCAGTCCATTGGGGAATTTCCATATCCTAAGTTCTTTAGGGACATGTTTTCTGTTAACGCACTTTCAGAAATAGGTGTTGTCTATGCAGGCCATCTCTGGCAAAGCATTGTGGTCTGTCGATCATCTTCCCAGGCTGTCAGGTACCGGAACCCCTGGAATAACACCAGAAACTAAGCCAATTGTTAAAGTCAATCATTTTCTGTTTGTATTGAGGCATCATTCTGGGTGACGGCAGAATGCTGCTTAAGGCTAGTGACATACCTGCCTGGGACACATAATCAGCAAGCTCAATCATGTCTCTCTTCATATAGAAAAAAGAAAGCCCCTGCACTTATGGCAATCGCATGGCCTGAATATCAATATGAGAAGCAGAAAAGTAAGCCAGCAAACTGTGACGCTGAACAAATACAATATTTATTAAATGTCAGCCATAAAAAAGGAAAAAAACAGACTGGTTTCGGCTAATATAGTTACATAGCCTTCCTCAGTGTTAACAGAAACAAAAAACAAATTCCCTTTTATGCATGACATCAACCACAAAAAAGATACTGATCGGTCAGATTATAAATGCTCATTGAGACCTGGTTGAAAAAGTCCACCTAATTTAATTATCCACTTTTTTTCCTTTGGCATCAAGGATATTGTGTCATCCTGCTTTATTTTGTCTGTTGCTCTCAATTTTATCTATTACTATAAACCTAAAGGTGGCTGTAGAATGTACTAGGGAGTGTTTATATCATGCACTGGTGGGCTTCCTTATCCTCATGTCACTAATGTGTTCAGATACACTTATTCTTAATGATCTAGAGGTCTGACCCACATAGAATGCTGAGCAACTGCACGTGGCCAGATAAATAATCCATTCGTTACTGCTGTTAGAAAAAAAATGTAACATCAAAAACATTTCCTGAGTTTTGACTCGTGAACTGTTTAGACCTAATAATTCTATTGCAGTGACTGCAATGACCACACGGGCAACAACCCGTAAGGGTATCCCCTAATAGAGTAGTTTGTACCCCAGTATCAACCAAACTTCTAGTTCCTCATTTGTAGTGACTTAAATGGGATCCCAGATTTCTGCCTCTACGGAAAGAAAAACTGCATTTTGCCTGAAGAAATTGAGATAGGTTGTGATCTGCCAACAAAATATTCCAATGCCTCTGTACACTATTCATAAGTGTGTCTGTGTTCCTACCATATGTGGTCACCAACCTGATTTCAGACTTCTTAGTCATTTTTTATCCTTATATTTCAATAGGTCACCCCTGTCTAGTGTGGTAGCCCAATTACTAGCCGTCAGTACATGTCCCATTTTATAGCCTCTTTCACGAAAATGCCTAGTGAGATCCTTCCTGAAGTGTTCATAAGTAGAATCCCCTGAGCAAATTCATCTCATTCTTATCAATTGCGACTTGGGGATGTTTTTAGATGTATGCGGTGGATGATAACTGGATGCATGGAGAAGGGAATTATATTGTGGATATTTGCGAAATACCTCTGTTTGTAAAGTGTGATCGTCATTTCTAATAACTAGAACATCAAGGTATGTTATTTGCTCCAGACTGTAATTCACAATAAATTGCAGGCCCCATTTGTTTTCATTAAGGTAGCCAACAAATTCCAACAAATAATCCATATCCGATCTCCAGACCATCCAGCAATCATTCAAGAACCTCCTACAAATGTCCATTTCCACCAGGCAGATGTTATGTGCTTGATCATAAATCAAATGTTCCTCGACATAAGCCATGAAGAGGTCTGCATTTATAGAGGCAAAAGAAGCCACCATAGCTGTACCCTTAATTTGCCAATAACATTGTTCCTGGTAGAAAAATACATTTTTGGTAAGGACATGTTCAGTAAGGCATAGCAGGAAAGTGTTGAAAGCAGGTTGGTAAAGGTCTGATTTATAAAGCCAGTTTTCTATGGCTTCCAGACCAGCCTCATGTGGTATATTGGTATATAATGCACAGACATCTAGTGTACATAATAGCCACTCCTGTTCCAACTGAGTTTCAGAAATAATCTGAAGAAACTCTGTGGTGTCCTTGATTCTTGCACAGACCCATTTCAATAGTGGCTGCAGGAATTTGGTGAGGAATTGTGACAGTGGCTCAGTGAGTGAACCTCTACCCGATACAATTGGTCTACCAGGTGGGTTACAAGGGTCCTTATGAATCTTAGGTAAAAAATAGATATATTGGTTCATAGGGTCCGATACCTTGAGATGATACATAGTGGAGTCAGAGATAATCCCCTCATGCCTAGCAAATAACAATAAATCATCAATCTGTTTTTTTTTAATCTAAATGTTGGATCCAAAGGCACATAGTTTGGTAATATCCACAATATCCCTATCTATAATTCTATCACAATAACTAGCAATGCCTCTACAAAGGCTATGGAAGTTTGCTACTGCTGTATAGTGGCCCACTGCTAAGTCAATTTTGCATCAATCTCATGAACAAGCGGTTGTGTCCTTACTCTTAACTCTCTTGGTGAAATACCTTTTGCCAAATATGCTTTAAAGAGCCTGGAGTGCCAAACATTGGTGAATTTGACTGAATGTGAGGAATCTAATTGGATTATGAGACTGCGGGCTGATCATCCACCTGGATTAAATGGAAGTGTACCAATCAAGCCGTTTTTGAAGAATAGAAAAATTATTCAATATACAGCCTAACTTAACAAATATTTTTCATATGGTTGATTTGTTACTAACCATAAATCATATGGTTTATATATTGTTTTATCACCGCTTACTTGAAGGTTTTAATTATGACTTATTTTGCACTATTAATTGTTTTAGTGATTTGCATTATTATTTCTAGTTACTGTTGCCTATAGCAGAAATTTAAGATGGTTACTATACCTTCTTTAAGGTGCTGTTCAGATTTCTGTAGTTACCATGGTTCGTTGTTTATGTTATTTTCAACGATCGTATTCGCTAATATTATTAATGTATTTTTTATCTTTTTCTTGCTTCTTGTTTTAATAGTTGTGCTACATATAATTTTCATGTAGGTAGTATGTATTTATATAATATATAGAGACATTTTATATAAAGTTTCATTCTCCATTAGTGCTTTGTTACTAAAGACTTTGCATATGTATTTTTAATGTTGAAATGTTTTAAGTATCTATATTTTAGTAAATATGTCTTGTTAAATGCTTCTACGGAAGCGCGTTTTTTATTAAGTGAATTCAGAACAACTTAGTCTTTACTCTTATAGTTATGAAAGCGATAGGGAATACTTTTTGATATAAGTTCCCAATATGTGTTTAATGTCTAATGCAAACCAATGATTTTTAAGCAAGCAAAGTCTGATTTACATTTCTGCTTTCATTAGTTAGCTAAAACCAATGATGCTTGAGAAAGTGAAGTCCGATTTACATTTTCCATCCTAACTTGCTAGTCAAAGTTAATTAGAATAATGAAATACATTGGATGATGAAGCGCTTGTATAAGCATTTGTAATGGGCAGAGCAAAGCAGCTTGTTTACATGTTTTTTGTCATTGGTTGTTATATGTTTTATATTAAATTGAGATGTGCCTTTGAATGTGGATCTGAAGAAGGCTTTGATAGCTGAAAGCGCTAATCCGTTGTTTGTTGTTTTTGTTTTGTTGAGATACAGTTTTGAATAAATCGTTGGGATACGTTTTGCGGTGTGGTGCATTGCTCATCTTTTATTTATTATTTTTCATTCTTGTCTTGAAATGTGCAGTTTATTAAGATCACACCATGTCTGCATTCCCCTTACCTACTGAATGAATATGAGGGTTATGCAGCTGAATTTGTTGCTGTTTGTGAGTTGCTTAGTGGAGAGTTTAGGAAAATGCACCACATTCACAGAGCTATCATATTTGTGTCTGCGTGTGTTTAATGGCTGAGCATTTTCACATGAAACTGTAGAGCTTTTTAAAGGGACTAGTCTCATAACTTTCAGAGTTTCACCTTTGTACATGTAGTCTTTCAGTACACACACTCCTCATCTGGGCAGGTTAAGGTGCTGAGAAACTGTCTTTTGGATACCTGGTTTACTATATCTAACACGTTTTACTTGATTCAGTCTCTCTCTCCTGATTTAGAATGAGTTTATCTGACTAGCACAATATTTGGGGAAATAATTCTGGATAATTTGTGATTATGTTGATTCTCTGGAAAATAAAACAGGGAACGTTACTGTTTTTAGCAAGAGATTGCTTTCTGTTGGTTCTGCTAGACTTGAGTTTGTTATTGTTCTAGGTTATCTACCAAACTGACATGGAAAGTCACCTTTTATTCCATTTAAACTCTCACTGCATGTGACTATCTTGCAGTTTATGGTGCACTTTAGTTTTCAAATTTTATCCCTGTTTCTAGGAGGAAGGCATGCTTAAAAAGTAAAATTTTAACAGATAATGTGACCATGAAATTTTTACTTTCATGTTGGCAGAGAGATTTATTTTGGAGAAGTTGCGGTTGCAAATAACTTGATTTCAGTACTAGAGCTTAGTTGTAAGACAAAGGACATTGGCTTTCCATGTCTCTTCAGTGCATATGCCTTCTGAGGTTTTACAGCAAGAAGTTTGCTTTCTTTGATAAAAAGCCCTCTGGTCACCAGCTTTCCTTTAAGGATTAGTTGTTTAGAAACTGGTCATATAGGAGTGGTTGTACACTGTTAGTGGGAATGGGAGACTTCTTATAGTCAGAGGTTTTCCAGTTTCATAATCTCCTCTTTCAACAGAAGTAATGCTATTACATGAGTCACTGAGCTCCCCGTTCCCTTGGAATGTCCCAATCACTTGCCTTGTATACATGTAAGGTACCTATAACTAGAAGAAGTGACAATGTTTTTAGTGCTGGACATGCTCCTTTTGCAGTTTGTGAGTGGAAGGCAGTAATACAAGAAGGAATTACCAGGTAGTATTTTTAACCATCTTGTTTCATGTTTTCTAATGATATTGAGGCACTTTCTTTTCAAGCCCGGGCATATTCTGGAAAGAATTTTACAGTCACCTGTCTTATAAAGGGTCTAATTTCCTTTTATTGGAGCAGGTTATTATTCTAGGTTCTTAACTTCGATGCAGGCAGTTCACACCTCTCAACTGTCCAGATTTTTGCAGAATGCCCATATTTCTTCCTCATATTTTTAGTCTGTTCTTCATAAAATTTGTGATTTTCTGGCAAATTACTGAGATGATCTAAGGATTGAAGTCACTAAATAATGATATATATTTGTGTTTCAGTCTTCATATCCTTCAGAAAAATGCATACTAAGCTAAACCTTGTTATTCTAGCAACTTTCTAAGTTTGTAAGAGCAATATTTAAAATCTTTCCCTATTTTTGGACCTTTGTATCCCCATTCTGTCTGGCTTTGTCCAGATTTTTTGAGCTAAGAGGTTAACAGGTATTAGGCAGTATATGGAGAACCATCTTGGGTCTCTTTAGTCTCAACAATCATGTTTAGGTGTGACTGTTTGTAATGGTAATACTTTAGTTCTTGTTGAATCTGCTTTCTGTCACAGGATAACTGTATTGTCTCAATGGATCTGACAACTGACTACTGTCTCTTTCCACTTTTCTTGTCTAGAATAGCATTTGTCAGATTCACAGTAGAAGAGCAGTATTTGAATAATTTTTTTCCTCTTTTGCTTGGCACATTGTTCATGTATAAACATACAATAAATGATAAGCATTTTTTCTTTTGCTACATACATTGAGAGCTGCATACATTGTGTGGTGCATGCATATGACACACTTTTTATCACCAGTAAGATGGTAAATACACATTGCTGATGAGAGATGGATTTTTTTGTTACATGTGATGCAGGTGGCAGGAGGCTCTGGGCTGTATATATGGACTGCACTTATGTTCTAATTGTTGATATTGGTTATTGTTTCTTTCTGTAAAATTTCTGTTATGAAATGGTCATATCTCTTATAACTTGAACTGATAATTCACATCTCCTGTAGTCTTTAATTGCCACAGTTGCAAGACATATAACTGAAATGTTAGACAGGAAGAATGATATCTATTGCTTGAGTATGTATGAATCAAGCATGCAATCTCTTGGCAAGGGCTTATATCCATATGTTATGACTGCAGATGCAGAACTAAGTCATTCAACTTATATTAGTATGACTTGCTACACAAGTTTACTTGGTTATCGCAAATATGACTATCATGTTATCTTTTATGTTATCATTTTCCACATTGTGTGATGCTTGTATCCTAGTTCTCTTCATTTTGTCAGAATCATGAATAAAAATAGGCCCTTCAGTGTGCCCACTCATGTGGTAAACATATAAAGATATATAAAAATCTCTTCAAAGGTATTGGGAATGTGTTAATCATCTGTGCGCATCTTTCAGGACTAACATAAGAAGTGCAGGCATAAATGGTCATTATATGAGTGACTGACTTTTCCATCTGGGAACCAGTAAGGCTCCAGTCATTTCCACAGATGATGCCAGGAAGGAGAAACCACTGGACCATAGCTGGATCTTGAAGAGTGAAGGTGGTAGATTGGAGTGGTTGACGAACCTCCTCTCTGTAACATTTATCACCCTCTGACACAGACAGCTCCTTCTAAGAATGCATTACTAGTAGACACTAAGGAGCAGCCATAGGTCCATCTCAAAGAGGAAATCATGAGAGGATGGCCCCACACCCTAGAGGAAAAGGAAAATCTCATTACAGAAGATTCAGTTTATGGGAACGTAGAGCTGCAGGTAGGTAAGAAAGGTAGTTAAGGTGCATGAGTAACACTTGGCAAGGAAAGGGAAGAATCAGACTGACAGGTCTACAGGAACAACATGGTGCTAGCTTAATTCAGAAGCTCTGAAAGGCAATTAACTTCTAATTTCTTTTAAGTTATACAAAAAGCAGCTGTCTTTTAACTCATTCATACCTAGCAGGTGTGAAATGTTACAGCTCTATCAGCTTATCTATCTATGAATATCTATCTTTCTATGTCCTTGAATTCCTCTGCATTTCATGAAAAATCAAGTTAAAAATATATACGACAAACAAATATCTTGTGTAAAGCAAATGTTTTTAAAATGATTCTGTTCAGCAGAAATTTATTTGTATGATTTATGGAGTTGATTTTATATCAATAATGTAAGGTGTCATAATGCAAAAAAATATTTTTTTTCTAAATTTTCACAAATAAGCATTTCATATTTTGGAAACAGCAGAGCCCAGACATATAGGATTAGCAGTAGCTATGCTCAGCCAGGCACACCATTCATATGGTGGCAAGCAGTTTCTTTCAATGTACTAGTTTATTGAGATATTTTAAATTATATAATAAATAATGGTTATTTCCAAACTTTAAATGATAAATAACAATAATCCCTGAATCTGCATAACATACAATTCCCACATCTATACGTTTTATCTGGCATCATGTATTGATTCAGCTGATATTCTGCAACAGTCACTTGACTGTGGCAATATTAATAGAAATGCTAAAATGTTTTAAAATTAATAACAAAAGAGCTAGAACATCTGTAATGAGGGTGTTCCACATGGAAGGAAAGAGTGAGTTTTCTCTTTTTCAGTATTGATTTTCCATGATCTGTTCCTCTGAAAAATGTAGTTCACTCAGTTATGAAGATATGAAGTAAAGATAAAAACAACCATTAGCATTGCTAACGTTGTAGTATTAATGGTACATCACCCATCTTGTATTGATGTGGGAACATATATTCCAATACTTGCTATGTGTTATACAATTTACTCCCAAGTAGGTATTTTCTTTGCTTTTCATCCAATGTGGATAATGCACATTAATCAAGACAAACAAGACACCCCCACAACATCCAGTACTTTCAACATTTCAGACTGTATAATTATGTCCTTTAAATTTGCCAATGCAGACCTGTTTAATCATTACAGTGGCCTCATTTGCAGAAACGAATGACATTTCACTCATTGCTTCTGGAATTACCTTCTCAGAGATGATATGAGTCTGCAGTTCCTGAGTTCCTCAGAATGCTCTTCCCACCTCACTACTAGGGCTGTAGTTGAGCTAGCATTCTTCCATCTTTGTTATAGGTTCATAGGTTCATAGAAGTACTAGGCTATCTGCCCAAGGGCATTTATAAGCCTAGCCAGAATGTGTTGGCTTTCACCACCCCCTTAGATTAGTTTCCCCGTGCCTCTGTCCAGCAGAGCCATTAGTTCCCTGCGCCACTGTCCAGCAGAGCCATTAGTTCCCTGCGGAAGCCTGAATAAGTGCTGTTCATTCCTCTTGAGTCAGCAAGTGGTTTCTCAGTACCTCTCTGAAGACATCTTACAGTCCCTCTTCAAGGTCTTATCCCACTGCTCCATCTTGGCCTTACCTTTCATGCAGTGTACTTTCCTAGCAACATTCAGAATCAGTCTGGATGACTGCATGGTGATTTCAAATTTTCACTGGGGATATGTGGAGAAAGTCTGCTTAATTGTGGAAATAATTAGTCTTCTACAAGTGTTGTGTGATTTGTCTGAAGTTTTTGGTGGTTTCCTTTAGCTGTAAGCTTAGTAAGAACCTATGAAGTTCTGAAAATATGACCCTTTGAACCCCCACCATAGCATTCATTATGGTGACTGTCCCACCTGCTGCCTAATTTGTCTGTCAGTACCTATTAGTCATATCCGGAAAACCCCTCCTCCCAAAAACACAGAGAGGAAGGCTTCTTTCTACTGTTCAATGAAAACTGTCTAATTAAAGTTAATTCTGGAGATCTTAACTCCAGTCTCAGAAAAGATTTTTTTTGTTTTTGCTTGTTTGTAAGACCTCAGTATGTATGAGCACTTTTTCTACTTTTTGCTGAACTTGTCAGAGTGATTGCATGACCTGATTTATTATACTGAAATAAGGGGGGGTTGGAGTGGTACAAAGGGGTTGCAGAGTGGCTTGTCAACCCTACAAAACATTTTTGATGTGTTTGACCTCATCTTCAGCAGGCAAGTTTAGATTAAGTCTATAATTGAGAAGCTGTGCATTAACTTCTTGTAGGGGATCCTATAAAATATATATGTGTGTGTGTGTGTGTGTGTGTGTGTGTGTGTGTGTGTGTGTGTGTGTGCACATAAGATGCATGCAAGTTGGTGTGCATCACAGGAGCACACACACACACACACACACACACACACACACACACACACACACACACACACACACATACACAGGCATGCGGAACACACACACACAATATGAGAAGACATCTGTAATGCTGTACTACTTGCATCTGAGTTCATTGCATGTGTCAGAGTCTAAGCCATGTAACAGTACTTTTCAAATAATACACATGCTTACTGCTGTTTTTTTTATTAAGCCTGCATGTGTGTAAAGCAGCAGGCAATGCGTATTACTATTGGACTTATTTATTAAGCCATTTTTATGGTAGAGAGAGTATCTTCAGTGAATAACTGTAATCAAAGAGTGCTGTTTAGCTGATGTAATTTTTACCAATTCAGTTTTACCTATCAATTTATTTATTTCTTTAGTTATGTATTTACTGGTATTTGTTTACATGGAAAGTCCAAATGAGCAGCACCCCTTTTCAGTGGAGGCTGGGGAGAAAAGCTCCATAATACAAACATAATGAATATCATTTGCATTGCTTCACCAACTACAGTCAGTTTTATTCATGAGCAACAGTTGCATTATTCAGACATCCTTGTCATCAGTTATATCATTAGCAAACAGTTATATGGGTTGTATATGAATAACATTATTTAAGCTAAAGAACTAGAACAGCTCAAAGAAATGAAGGAGGGGAGGAGACACAAGGAAGGTTAAGGAGATGTGATGATAGAGGAGGGTATAGTTGTAATAAGAGTGCACTACGTTTTCTGCAGCAGAGAGTAATGGCATGAATTCACATACCTGAATTAGTACCAGTTTAACTGGGGTGGTGCAGGTGCAGAACCATTTATCTATCAGGTGTTGCTTCAGTTGGCATTTAAAGTCTTTCAGGTTACAGACTGTTCTTTAATGGAGTGTAATGGTATTCCAGCTGTTAATGTAGTGTAACTACAGGGAGTATCCTGTGTTGTTATTAGGTTTAGTTATGGAGAGTAATGATTTGTCAATGGAGAGTGTAAATCTGTTAGTATTGTAAGGCTGAATTATGGAGAGGAGAGATGGGAATTTTTCAGGGCTGTGCAGTAGTTTGAACGTTGTTTTAAAGGAAATAGTGTGTTGCCTCACAGTAAGACGTTGTCCTGTTCGATTCTCAGCTAAAACGTCTTCTGTGTGGAGGCATGCGTGAATGGGCGTACCTTCGTTGAAGGTTGTGCATCAGGGCTGGCAACTCGGTTCATAAAAATCTACTGCCAATCATTAGCGGACTGGAGTTCCGCTGTGGCGACCCCTAACCGGGAAAAGCTGAAAGATACAACAGTGTGTCAGGAGAAGAAATTCATTGTCCAAGTTTGCCGTTACATTACTAAACTACCTTGGGAAGAGGACAGAGTATGGTACACTACTGGGAAGAAGGTAGAAAGAGTCATAACTAAGAACTAGATTGCGGTACTCAATTGGACAGCGGGTGACTACTTAGACAGCAGTATTTCTGTTGATTCTAGAAGTGACTGTGTGGGGCAATAAGTGACTTGATAAAAACATTTAGGCACTCGTAACACACACTGCTGGTATCTTTACTAGACAAAAGTGGACCCATCAAAGTGGCCTCATCAAAGGGTTAACATGTAGCAGTACTTTACCCCATACTTTTGCGGAAATAGCATTAGTAAATCTGATTTTAGTCAGAATTCTGTACATCAGGCAGTTTCTTTAAAACTTTGATAAACTCACCAGATTAATTAGTTTAAAATAAGCAGCTAAAATTTATCAGTAGAAAAAGCCATTCCTTAGAAACAAAATTATTTCTGCTTTGATTGTAACAGCTGTAGAAGCAACTTACTGTGCATACTTCAGTTGTAAACCATGAAGATAATAAAAGACATGAGGAAAGAGATGAATTGGCAGTTTAGATTGGACAGTTATATGGATCAGCATCCATTACTTCTGATTTGTTAATGATAACTGTAGCAGGACTTCAACTAGAAAAAAGTGTTCACATTTCATGACTGCCATGATTGAAGCAGAGACCACTATAGTGGGAGGTAAATTTGTGAAAATGTGTTACACTAACAATACATGGCTTAAGTTTTGCAGAAGAGTCAGCAGAGTTACAAGATTGCCAGTAAGCAGGGAAAACTGAGAAGAATGCAGACAAATTTGTTACACAGACAACATATTCTATTTTTACAAAAGCGTGCAACTTTTAGGTGTGCTTTGCCCTAGCAGTAAAACTAAGAAGTCATTATAGTATAATATGAATCAGAATTCAAAGTGAAGATTATATAATCAGTGTCTTAATCAAAGCTCAGAAAGTAATTGAGGTACCGAATTAAGGGGAGGAAAGCAAAATATATTACTGATGTGTAAACTCATCAGAGAACAGATGGAGAAAGAAGTTCCTGTCATAAACAACAGTCTGGCTAAGGAACTTACGGCGACTGCCAGGGTATGGCATACATCGCAGATTAAGAAATGGGAATCTGTAAAATAAGATAACTAATGACAAACACAGAGAAAAGAAGTGAGGGGATGGAAGGAGAGTGAAAAGAGTTGTGGGAAAGATCAACAGAGGTGGGTTCAAAGAGTAAAGAGAGAGCAGGCATTTTAGGACATGCAGAGAGGAGGCAGTGTGAGGAAAGTCAGCAAGTAGTCAGGGAAACTAGAATATTAGTAGTCGAATATGCAAACCTAATGGACATGAACAATGTGAAGTTTCAGAGATTTGTTTTTGGAGGGGGGAGTTCAGAAGAACAGAAAAAGGGGGGGGGGAGAGAATGGTGCTGTCTGTTAACTTGCAGAGGCACACCAAGGTGTAAGATGTAAATTAGCGGAGAAAATGTAGAATGTTTGGCAAACTGAATGATGGCAAAATTATTATAAGTGAAATGGAATGGGGATAGTAATAAACAACCATGACTATAATGGGAGGAAGCAGGGGGGACAAGTGAGTGCAATTATAGGTTGACGATAATACTGAAGATATCTGGACAAGGAATTATTGAGGCTGTCTCTTGACACAGCTTTACAACTAGTGCACACAAGGGCAAAGAAGAGATGAAAAGAGAAGAGGAAAGGATATTGTCAAAGTTCAGGAAGGGTAAATGATTGAAAGGGGGAAAAGTCAAGGAAATTCATCAGGTCAGAAAACTGGAAGTTGCATGTAAGAAATGCATGAAGTCAATCACTGTTTCAGTGGTACTCCCTGTACTCAGAACTAGCATGGGTAGGACAAGTGGGGTACTTTCTTATGAGTACTATTTGTACTCAGAGCTAGCATAGGGAGAAAAGAGGGTACTTTTTTAGGAGTATTACCTATAGTTAGAGCTAGCATGAAGAGAAGACGGGGTACTTTCATAGGAGTACTACCTGTACTCAGACCTAGCATGTACAGGAAAGGAGGTATTTTCTTAGGAGTACTTCCTGTACTTAGTGCTAGCATGAAGAGAAGAGGTGGGGGCTTTCTTAGGAATATTACCAGTACTTAGAGCTACCATAAAGAGAAAATGGGGGTGCTTTCTTAGGAGCACTACCTGCTCTCAGAACTAGCATGGAGAAGAAAGGGGGGTACTTTTCTATGAGTACTACCTTTACTCAGAGCTATAATGGAGGGGAATGCAAGGAACTTTCTTAGAGATACTTTCTCTCCTCTTAGAGATAATACTTGTACTCAGAGTTTGCATGTGAAGGAAGGATAGTGACTTTCTCAGATGTACTACCTGTAAACAGGGATTGAAGTATATAACTGTAGCAGGACTTAAACTAGAAAAAAGTGTTCACATTTCATGACTGCCATGATTGAAGCAGAGACCACTATAGTGGGAGGTAAATTTGTGAAAATGTGTTACACTAACAATACATGGCTTAAGTTTTGCAGAAGAGTCAGCAGAGTTACAAGATTGCCAGTAAGCAGGGAAAACTGAGAAGAATGCAGACAAATTTGTTACACAGACAACATATTCTATTTTTACAAAAGCGTGCAACTTTTAGGTGTGCTTTGCCCTAGCAGGAAAACTAAGAAGTCATTATAGTATAATATGAATCAGAATTCCAAGTGAAGATTATATAATCAGTGTGTCTTAATCAAAGCTCAGAAAGTAATTGAGGTACCGAATTAAGGGGAGGAAAGCAAAATATATTACTGATGTGTAAACTCATCAGAGAACAGATGGAGAAAGAAGTTCCTGTCATAAACAACAGTCTGGCTAAGGAACTTACGGCGACTGCCAGGTTATGGCATACATCGCAGATTAAGAAATGGGAATCTGTAAAATAAGATAACTAATGACAAACACAGAGAAAAGAAGTGAGGGGATGGAAGGAGAGTGAAAAGAGTTGTGGGAAAGATCAACAGAGGTGGGTTCAAAGAGTAAAGAGAGAGCAGGCATTTTAGGACATGCAGAGAGGAGGCAGTGTGAGGAAAGTCAGCAAGTAGTCAGGAAACTAGAATATTAGTAGTCGAATATGCAAACCTAATGGACATGAACAATGTGAAGTTTCAGAGATTTGTTTTTGGAGGGGGGAGTTCAGAAGAACAGAAAAAGGGGGGGGGGGAGAATGGTGCTGTCTGTTAACTTGCAGAGGCACACCAAGGTGTAAGATGTAAATTAGCGGAGAAAATGTAGAATGTTTGGCAAACTGAATGATGGCAAAATTATTATAAGTGAAATGGAATGGGGATAGTAATAAACAACCATGACTATAATGGGAGGAAGCAGGGGGGACAAGTGAGTGCAATTATAGGTTGACGATAATACTGAAGATATCTGGACAAGGAATTATTGAGGCTGTCTCTTGACACAGCTTTACAACTAGTGCACACAAGGGCAAAGAAGAGATGAAAAGAGAAGAGGAAAGGATATTGTCAAAGTTCAGGAAGGGTAAATGATTGAAAGGGGGAAAAGTCAAGGAAATTCATCAGGTCAGAAAACTGGAAGTTGCATGTAAGAAATGCATGAAGTCAATCACTGTTTCAGTGGTACTCCCTGTACTCAGAACTAGCATGGGTAGGACAAGTGGGGTACTTTCTTATGAGTACTATTTGTACTCAGAGCTAGCATAGGGAGAAAAGAGGGTACTTTTTTAGGAGTATTACCTATAGTTAGAGCTAGCATGAAGAGAAGACGGGGTACTTTCATAGGAGTACTACCTGTACTCAGACCTAGCATGTACAGGAAAGGAGGTATTTTCTTAGGAGTACTTCCTGTACTTAGTGCTAGCATGAAGAGAAGAGGTGGGGGCTTTCTTAGGAATATTACCAGTACTTAGAGCTACCATAAAGAGAAAATGGGGGTGCTTTCTTAGGAGCACTACCTGCTCTCAGAACTAGCATGGAGAAGAAAGGGGTACTTTTCTATGAGTACTACCTTTACTCAGAGCTATAATGGAGGGGAATGCAAGGAACTTTCTTAGAGATACTTTCTCTCCTCTTAGAGATAATACTTGTACTCAGAGTTTGCATGTGAAGGAAGGATAGTGACTTTCTCAGATGTACTACCTGTAAACAGGGATTGAAGTATATAACTGTAGCAGGACTTAAACTAGAAAAAAGTGTTCACATTTCATGACTGCCATGATTGAAGCAGAGACCACTATAGTGGGAGGTAAATTTGTGAAAATGTGTTACACTAACAATACATGGCTTAAGTTTTGCAGAAGAGTCAGCAGAGTTACAAGATTGCCAGTAAGCAGGGAAAACTGAGAAGAATGCAGACAAATTTGTTACACAGACAACATATTCTATTTTTACAAAAGCGTGCAACTTTTAGGTGTGCTTTGCCCTAGCAGGAAAACTAAGAAGTCATTATAGTATAATATGAATCAGAATTCAAAGTGAAGATTATATAATCAGTGTCTTAATCAAAGCTCAGAAAGTAATTGAGGTACCGAATTAAGGGGAGGAAAGCAAAATATATTACACAGGGATTCTTTGTTTGGGAAAGGCGAGTGAATGGAGGAGGTGTAGCTACTCCTTAGATATTTGCAGCCTTAAGAAAACAAAGCAGCCAGGTTAACAATTCTAGCCACAGCAATCAAGCAGCAGGGTCAATAAAAGTCTTAATGTGGCCTAGAACTGCAGTTAGGGACTTCAACAAAACAAAATCAATTAAATTAACAGCAGTTTTAAAGTTAGCAATCACAAGTGCCTTAAAGTGCTCCTTCGATGATAGCCACTAACAAAAATTGAAAGGGGTTCCTGCGTTAACAGAGACAGCCAAATAAAGTAGGCCATCTCAGTATTCACATTCTAAAAGAATGGGTAAAATTGGAGAAGATGTTCTACTTGTCTTATGTCAGCTTGCTGGGATGAGGCGTGTCCTGAGGTATAAATAAGCCTTGCCCCAAAAGTGAATTCATATCAGTATGGAGGTCCCCTAATACCATTTTGATATACAAAAATAGGAAAAAAATAACAACCCACTCAGAGGTTACAGGGAAATTTGTAATACAGAAAACACCAGGAGGTGATGCAAAACGTTTTTCACTTTTTTTATGTTTTCTTCTATTAATGATAACATTTTGTAATATATTTGTTAAGGAAAGGAAGTTAGGGACAGTAGTGTAGGAAAGGAGGATAGCTGAAAAATAGATGAAAAATAGAGGTTGATGGAAAAATAAAAATGTGCCAAGATGAGGTACTAGAAGGACTGAAGAAACTGAAAAAGATGAAAGTGCCTGACTCAGAAGAAATGCCTGGCTAGAGTATTAATATAACTGTTCAGGCTAATGAATGGTTAACTTCCCTGACATTTCAAGCTGTCATTAAAACCATGCCTGGCTTCAGATGATTGAAGACAAAGCAGTATGAATTTCATCATTAGGGAATGATTGTTGTAGGAAGGACCTAGGAACGGCCTAGTTAAGTTTGACATCTGCTCTAAGTAACATTTTAGCCTGTAAACTCAGATGACAGTAAAGTTACCATTAATAAAACAGGTTGGGTTAGGTAGGTGATAGAGTGGTTCACAGTGGGAAGCTTGTGTGAGCCTAACCTTTTGGAATCCCACATTATATCTCAGGAGAGGTTGACAAGGTAAGACCAGTAGATATAGAAGTAGTAGACCTCAGTGTCAGAAGGTGTTCGACCTGCTGTCTCAGAAGTATAAATTGCAAAATGATGTAGGTGAGAGGGAGATGGCCAGTTAAGTAACTGGATGGAGGGGAAGGTCTTTGAGTATGATGGCCAAAGGAGCCAGTACAGGGACAAGGGAGGTTACAGTCATGACTGCACATGGGCCAATGATGAGGCTAGTATTGCTAAATGTCCATATCTGTTATGGGATTTGGCTGACTAGCAGGATGAGGCTTTTCACTAATGGATTAGTGGAGAGCTTAAAGGAATAGCAGGGTGAGCTTACAGGTTACAGCCAGGGTTTAACAAAATGAAATGGAGCCTAATGCACTTTGGGTGCAGAAATGCAGGGAAATCATATATGCTGGTATACAGTGAACTAAAAGAGATAGAAGAGGAAAAGAGCCTGCAGTGTTGGTAACACTCAGGAAGAGCCACACTGATCAGTGTAAAGGGAAGTGATGAAGGCAGACATAATGTGCAGGAGTTCAATGAGACAGATGGGCTGCTGGGGTATATACATTTTATTTTAACACTTAACAGTGGCCTTGTAAGTCTATACCTGGGACACTCTGCTAATTTCTGTAGGACCTACAGAAAAAGGAAAATAGGGGTAATAGAATTAATTGAACCAGCACAAAGTATAAATATTCAGGAATGAAACAGGCAACTTACCTTGGTTACTTAAAATAGTTAAAGAAAATGGAAGGGATATTGTTCTAAAGAAAGGGCAGGGAGGAAGAGAAAATGGAGGATCATGACTGGTATAAGGAAAGGGTGAGACACAAGCTGGAAAACAGGCAATATTTGCTCATGAGGAATGTCACAAAAGGAAATATTGCCATCCCAGCTTGCTGGAATGTTGTAAATAATTATATGGCATTTGTGAATATTAATATGATTTATATAGAAGTGTGACAGAAGGTGACACTGCCAGCCCAGCTATCTGGAATTTTGTAACTAATTATATGTCACTTGTGGATATCAACATGATTCATATGCCTGTGTTACCAATGATAGCATGTGTATATCAAACTGCTGGTACAGAAGTGTGTGTGAAGTACTGAGCTTAAAGATGTATCCACAGTGTACCCTACTGGAAAAGAACAGAAGTGTATATAAACTTTTGTAATCGTGTAAATGTATATGTTTTAACAGTGGGAACTGGCACATAGAAGGTTAACTTGCAAAACCTCTGTAAAATGGTTGAAATTAAATTGTTTTATAACTGCAGCATAAAAGTTAGTTTCAATGCAGCAAGGAGACAGGATGCCTAAAACTAGGGAGCCTTTTGCATTGCATTGTGTTTTATTGTGTTTCCTTCCAGCAGTTGCAAACATCCGAAGGCTATTTATCTTCACAGGAAGATGTTAAATGCTACCAGTTTCTAGCAATGATTGTTGAGCCTGGGAACTGAAGTCAAGTGACAAAAAGTGATGTCATGCTGCAAGTATCTCAGCAGTAATAATTGATATTAATTTAAAAACTCTCTGAGAAAGTAAGTGTGCATTTTGTATTTTGTCTTTGACCTGGCAGCATCAGCTGGAAACATCCACTCACCACATCTGTCTTGCCTTGCTGCAAGTAAGTTAACTAGGGTACAGTAATTTCTTTTATATTCAGTAAGGAATGTAGTAAAGATTAGTTTAGATGTTTTCTGTATTTATTTGAGACTGTCCTTCAATGTTGTTTTAAATATTTCCTGTGATTTTGAACTCTGAAGTCACTGTGAATACATATTTAGTATTGTCTTGTTCTTTTATTATTTATTATTAAATATATTTAAACCTGTCTTTGTGACTGATATGTGTGAGACATATTTAAGCTCTTATAGTATTTGCATATCTGTTTGGTGACACTGTACAACCCACTCCCAACAGCCTTGCTCTTGGTTAAACTACCATTTGGATTAATAGTAACATTACACGGTATAATTGGACACCCTTTGTTAAGGGTCTTAAAGTAGCTGATAAGGGGTTCTGGTGGCAGTGATAACTATCTTATAGTGTGGACAGAAGGGAGCATAGCTAGTAAACCCGTGACAGCCTTTCCCAGGTGTGTGTGTGTGTGTGTGTGTGTGTGTGTGTGTGTGTGTGTGTGTGTGTGTGTATGTGTAAAACAAATCTCCAAGAGTGTGTGAATCAGCTACTTGGTCAAGGACATGAAGCACTGGTTGAACAGAAAGAGTGTTAGAGGACTTGGTTTGGGACCCTAGCTAAGGACTCAGCTCTATAGTTTTGCCAGTGGGGAGTCTTATTGGGGATCTGGAGAAAGAGGGAAAAACCAGCCCCAAACTGACTGTGGTCTCTGTGTGCTCTTAAGGGAAATTGCACTTTACTGTGTGTGCACATGTCATCCTCCTAGTGTGTAAGTTCCCCACTGTTGCCAGTGCTGAGGATTGAGTCTCTGTGATTACTGGACCAGTGTTGGGGTGTCACTAGGAAGTTACTGTAACCCCCAGAAAACTCCAGTAATAGAGCTAGTGGATCATAAACTGATAATTAGACAGAAGGACTGGGGCCCAATGGTAAGAAATGGTGAGGTGCAGTCTAGTCTAGCTGCACAAGTGGACACATTTTGCAGAACACTGTTCTTTGCAGTTGGTACATTAGACATTTCCCTCTTACTGCATAATCATTGTAAATGTTTGTTAAATTTTTCACTAAGATGTCAAAGAAATTTAATGCATAGTTATTAATTTTCATTGTTTTTGTTCTGTATACCTGTTTATCAGAGTTGTTCGATTGTCTTTAAGATCTCTCTGTCTCTCTCTCTCTCTCTTTTGCGAGTCATAGCCAAATCCTGGAGTGACCCTGCAGACAGACACTGCTGTCTTTGGAATTTACAAGACAAAGGGGGGAACAAATGTAGGTTGTCCAATCATTCTTCCATATCAGACATGCATGCACTCAAACCTACAGTTTAGAGTCCCAGATCTAACTACTGTATGTCTTTGGAATGTGAGAAGAAATTGGATGACCACGAGAAAAATTAGCTTTAAATTTGTTTTGGCTTTTATTATATGGCTCTTCCTTTGTAAGTCCTTTTTGTCAGATATTTCCCTGCTAATCTTTACAATTTAACCCAGTAAGAGTATCATTAAAAAGTACCCCTTGAAATAACTGATCTTTATAAGTTCCATTCTATTCCTTCATGAAAGTTCTCAAAAAGACAAATGATATAAATAGCTCATCTGTCTGATGCTTATTTCCTAAAGCTGATCTTTTTATTTTGAGAGCAGTTCTTACCATTTTGTTTTTGACCCATTCAATGTTATTTCACTATACCAAAATGTCTGACCATTTGGTTGAGACCTATAAAATGACACAGTGCATCTCTGAATGAATTACATTTGAATTTTTAGCAGCACTACATGATTAGAGAACACACTTAATTGTCTTACATGCAAGAAACAGTGCATTTGTTGTTCCAGGCTCAAGCTCAGCAAATGCTTTGCATTGTATGACTCCTCTCTTCCACTGGTCTGTTTGTTTATCTTACTTTATAGCTGTCAGTCTGTTTATTTTTCACTGTTTCACCAAAAGAAAAAGAGTGTCTTTTGGGTAGTAAAGATATATTTCTCAGTCATATATGACTAAATTGAAGATATTCAACAGTGGGCAAGTTTCTATTAAAGGCAAAAACAACCAGTGGATTTATACAGTGCTAATGATTCTTTATTATCTTAAAGAATCATTAGCACTGTATAAATCCACTGAGATATTGATCTTGCATATATTCACTGTGATTAGCATTTAATTGACGCATGATTAGTCACTAACAAAAAATCAAAACCTTCAACCACTGCATATACAGCCAGCAATGCTCCAAAGATTACCTAACACTCTAAAAACAACTACACCCCCAATGTGAAAAGGTCCAACACACCTAATTTGTATGCCTTCCAACTCCAAGATTACACAAACATGGAGGAAAGGAAAAGGCAGAAAACAGATATAAAACTCACCTTTTTCCTTTACTGGGTCCCACAATACAAAACCTGAAAGCACAATATCTGGAATACAACAATTTCAGAGGTACTGAAATGCTGAGTAAAGGAACCAATGCTTTTCCCTGGCAACATTTTAATGCTCACTGTAACAACGTACAGTTAACTGTAGATTTCTCATTCTGGCATACTGTATCAATTCATCCAGTCTGAAATGACAGAAAAATAGCTCTGTTACGGAATACACTCCACAGGGAAAGTGATACTGTAGCATGAATGCCTAATTTGCTTATAAAGCAAGACAGTAATAAAATCAGTTCCCTTTGTATTAGATTTATTGTAGTTCTACTTAATTTATATTGTATTTATTATATTTTCTAGGAAATGTTTCAGCTGTGTTTTGTATGTATTTTTCTGTTTCCTATCACTTTGCCTTTTGAGCTTGTTCACACTGAAGTAAGACTGAAATGCAGGCAAGTATGCTAAAAAGGGATTTTTTTTATAAAGTGTCTCGGTTTTTGAACATAATTTTAAGGAAGACACTATCACAAGTCAGTACCTTCCCACGGACAGCTGACTGTCTAGCAAAGAGCTGTTCTATTTTTATTCATTTTAATCAGGACAGAACACTTGACAAAAGTGCCTCTTTTATGGAGCAGTGTCGGGCTAGATGTAGAAAGTCATCAAAAACTAAAGCCTAGAGACCTCTAACTGTAATTCTAGCAGTAAATGTTGCACCATAGTAGCCGTTATTTTAATCTGAGGAGCAGTAAGTGAACATATGTGTCTTTGGAGAGGCGTATGATGCATGACAGATAAACCTGATGAAATTATTTCCTCTGAGGTTAGAAAGCAAAATGTTAAAACTGAAATGATTGCTAACCACCATAGCTCAAATTCAGGTTATGAGGACAACATGCTGTATTCATTTTTTCCTAAATGGCACTATCCAGAAAATAGCAGACAATTAATCAGTGCGTTTTTTTAAACCACCATTTTATGGCCATTTTACAGAAATATGCAGTCGCAATATCCAGTCTTTAATAATTATTTGTAAAACCCATAAATCAACAAATGATACAGATTCTGCTTCAGGCAATGTATTTGAAGTCAGGAATGGAATTCACTGATTTGCAATGCTATTATTGTCAGTACATATGACTAATAATGTTTAAATGTCTGACTTCATATTTACAGTCATTGTCAGATATTTTGTTATGAATCAAATGCTTTTCTTAATAGCTTGATAGGACTCAGATTAAAAAGAATCCTTTTGTTTGTGCTGTACATTACAGGGATAAATATTATGTACCAAAATAGAAAGGTGAAAATAGCTTGTTACCAAAAAATTAAATGAGGTCCCTGCGGTGTGCAAAGTCATAATCTTGAAATATTGATTTATTTTGTCAGGGATTCATTATGACTAACTACAACAAAGAGTGAGAGAATGATCTTATTTGAGGAACAGAATGCCAATTGATTTTTACAGATATTATGCTCATTGAAGTTTGATTGCTAGCACGCAGGAGGCCAGCTTACCCGTTGAAACATTTAAAAGATTGATATGTATGCACAGACTCATACAGAATGGAAGATTACGTGCAATGCAAAAACATGAAACATGTGTGGTACATATTCTACTCACACTACGTGCATGCTCCAAAAATGCAAAAAACAAACAAAAAAAAAAAAAAAAACATGAACCATGTCTTTCTCAAGCATCATCTTTGGCCACGAATGAAACCTGTAGGAAGTGCGTGGTCTGAAAGTACATAACTCTGTTTCTTTTGAAACATGAGCGTGCCATAATCATTCCATCCCAAATCAACACTTTACATATTTAACTGTATTTTACAATCATTTCTTGCACTTAATATCATTCTTTATAAAATTTCTGTTACATTTAAATGCACCTTCTTGGAATTTAAAGACTATAATACAAGCCCTAAAACTGCAAAACAGTAACACTGAAGTGTAATACTTGCTGTTACACATTAAAACCTTTTTTGTAGGAGGCAAGCTCTCTGGAACCTGCAAAGTGGGGGGGGGGGGTGGGTGAATCTCCCGCTCCCATTTTTTCTTAAATGTATATATATATAGCTAGATAGATAATAGATATAGATATCTATTATCTCTCTATGACCTATCTATCTATCTATCTATCTATCTATATCTCTAACAAAAATAACTGTATTTATATACATATATATATATATATATATATATATATATGGCTCCCTTTGGAATCTCAAAATACTGAAATGTCGAATTTCGGTATTTTGAGACCAAATTGTCAAATCTACAGTTGCGTGAAACTGCAGAATATCGAACCCATGGTACTAATGGTGCATTAGGTAAGTGTTATGTTTTTTAAGGGTTTTGAGGAGGTTTTGTGTGTATGTGAGTGTGTTGGGGAGTGTTAGGTGTGGGTTAGGGAAGGTAGGTAAGAGTCTGAGTGTGTCAGTGTTGAGAGTGGTGGTGTTTGTATGTATGTGATGTGTGTTTGTGCAAGGGGGTGTAGAATGTGTGGTGGTGGGTTTTCTGTCTTTTGGTGTTTAGTGCAGCCTCAGAGTTAGTTTATATAAGTAGCGGGGGTGTGGGGAGGTGCAGGGGGCTTGCCCCTCTGCTTATAGAAAGGGTAGGTGTGTGTTTGTTTTGTTGTTTTCGTGTGTGTTGTTTTACTTTGTTGTAGTGTCGGGAGGTAGGTGTATTTGTGTTTGTATCTGTGGTGTAGTGTTTTGTTGATGTTCGCGGTTTTGAATTTCCTGGTTTTGGTTTTCAGGTTTGTGGGTTTTCGGCTTCATAATCTTGAGATACTGAAATTCAATATTTCAGTATTTTGAGATTATAAAGTGAATATATATATATATATATATATATATATATATATATATATATATATATATATATACTTGAGACCTGATAGTTTAGGGTTTTAAAACAGCATGAAACATCCCCAGGCAGATGGCAGTCTAGTGCAGTACTGTACAACACAGAATATATGATACTTTGTTTGTAGAATGCCTAGTGATGATGTTTTTCATGTTGAGGTACCTAGATGGCCTATGCCAGCTCTGCCTTTTCCTTAAAGCTGCACACGGCTATTTCACCCAAACCTGCTTCAGTGTATTTTTGTTATTATAGGCAGTTTATGAGCATTAAAATGCACAGTCTTTGTTAACATTGCAGTGGCTGTATCATAGCCAATGAGGTTTATCCGAGGCGTGATTATTGCTAATTGAAAACTAATCTTAACATTGCATCATTCTATTTAGTTCTAGGGATATCCTGGCTGTAATTAGAATATAAGTAGGTATATTGTCTAATAAAAGCTCAGCTTTGCACAAAAATGAAAAGTCTAGCCTAATGGATTATTAACTAGGCATCCTATAATTACTGGATTAATAAGCATATGGATCAGTGCATCAAAAGTAGAAACAGAAGAAGGAAAAATATGGTAAAAGGATTTCAAAAAATATAATTAGAAACAAAGTGGAGTGTAATGGATACATACACCATGCACCATCATGATGCATGATAAGGGATGTGTAATATAGCATCATGTGGCAAAGGTCAGTCTAATTAGCATGGCATATGAAATCTCATAACTTGTAGTACTCATGATGGCAAACTAAGGGCAATGAAGCATGCAAATAAAGACAAACAATGGAATGATGTAAGTTGACAATAAAGGAGAAATATGGCAGGGCAGAGCTGTGCCCTGAGGTCTTACTGTAGTATAATGAAAATATAGACAAACACACAGCAACAATGTAACAAAGAACAGCGATGACAGGTATAATCACATATGCTGGATGAAAGGGCCATGCTGTCACAATGTGCATATAATGATAGCAGAATAAATCAGAGATCAGGAAGACAGTATAACAAACTGATGAGATTATCACTAACATATTAACCTTAATGTGGACCAGTTAGATCTGCATTTGACCCCAGTTAACATAAATAAATAAATAAGTTATTGCAGTATGTACATACATACATACATACATACATACACATACACAAAAATTTCAAGCATGGGCATTAATAGCCTTCTAGCATGCCAATATACCAAACCAGTTGTATCCATAATAAGTATCCAGCCAGTTCTTAAAAATCTCTAAATTAGTACTTGCTTTAATGTAATTTAGTAGTCTGTTCCATGCATCAGCTACTCTCTCAGACGACCAATTAGTACACTTCTCGTTCTTACAGAATCTTTTTTTAATTTCTCCAAGACTTTTGGGTCTCTAATACCATGACGGGAATGGACCCCATTCCTAAGTCAAAGTATGATTAAGGTTCATGAAATTAGAATTGTTTCAGTCTTTGATATTAGCCAGAGGTGCTCTTTGCAGCACCAGCAATGTGCCCAGTATTAACTCCTTCAGCAATTCATACACAATTACATGTATCTTTAACATATCTAAGTATATCTGCAATTTTTTTATTTACAAGACTAATTGCTCCTGCTACTGTTGGAACTGTCTGGGTATCCTTCTTCCACATTGCCCTTATTTCTGATGGTAAATCATGGTATTTTATGACTTTGTGTCTCTCTGTACATAAAACACTGTAGTCACTGGGTGTAGCAGTTTCAGTGATCAATGCTAGTTTTGTCTTCTTTTCCTGGACTACTATATCTGGTTTTCTT
Organism: Protopterus annectens; assembly: GCF_019279795.1. Classification (NCBI taxonomy): domain Eukaryota; kingdom Metazoa; phylum Chordata; order Ceratodontiformes; family Protopteridae; genus Protopterus; species Protopterus annectens. The sequence goes on from NC_056729.1 coordinate 727,522,282, forward strand.
GCATCTACTTTTTGAACTGTTGGTAATGGGTGATCCCATGTGATATAAACTTCATTTTCTATAATGGTTTGTGGCTCATGTTTCCAGTGCTCCTTAGCTACTTCAGTATTATAATGTTTGCACAATCCCAATGCAACAGTCTTGCCACATTATTATGTCTTTCATTATACAGTCCTTCTGTCATTAGTGTATCACACCCAGCAACAAGATGTGCAACTGTTTCCAATTCTGTTTTACAAAACTTGCATTTGTCTGTTTCTCCCACATGTTCAATGGACTTTGTGAACTGATGTGTATGTAGTCCACTGTCCTGGGCCACCAATATTAACCTTTCATCTTTTGGATTAAATTCACCTCTCCTTAACTATTCCTACATTTAGTCCTGATTGACATGAGGTTGTTCCAAGAATTTTCTGTACTTGCAACTATATTTATGCATTTTCCACATTTCTTGCCTTATCATCTGATCCCTCACCTTATATTCTTTCTTTTGTTTTTTTTTGTCACATTCAGTTGCTGCCTGATTTTTACCTACTTGTGGTTTGATTTCCACTCCTACTTGACACTGACATGCTTCTGCTAAACTAAACTATGAAGTAATATTAGACTTATTCTGCTCATGTTTTAAAACTTTCACTATGTTTAGATCTCATGAGGTCAGCACATATGTGTGGAGTCCTACAATTGCAGATCAATAGATTTTATCAGTTTCGAGGAAGCCCATGCCTCCTTCAGAATGGGAATATATAATCTTTATATACACTGATTTTCATAAATCATTTGATAAGCATGAATCATCTTTCTTGTTTTCCTGTCCAACTGATTCAGTACCTTTTGGGACCAGTCAGTCACTCCAAAACTGTACGTTAGGACAGGGAGAGCAAATTGGTTTATAGCCTAGACTTTGTTCCTAGATGTCAGAGCTGTTTTCAGTATTAATTTTAGTCTTCTAAAATATTCCTTAGTAGTTTTTTTGCATTTGTTCATGTTTTATTATTGATCCTTCATCAGTTCCCAAATATTTATACACTCCCTCTTGCTCAAGTTCTTTTATATCACATTCCTGTCCCAGACTGATATTTTCCTTGTGCTGCAGCTTTCATGCTTTAAAGGTTGCTTTTGCACATTTATCAAGACCAAATGACATTCTTATATCATCTGAGCAAGTTTTGACCAGTTGTAGTTGTGCTTTTTTCAGTTCCTTGTCTGATGAACTATATAGTTTTAAATCAACCACAAAAAGAAGATGAGAAGTCGTTAATACTTGTTTTCTGGGAGCCAAATTATAGCCATGACTAATCTGTTAGGTAGACAGCTTAATCTGTTAAGGCAAGACAAAACAGCAGTGGTGACAAAGAGTCAACCTGAAATACCCCCCTTTGAATTTTTATCCATAGAATTATAATTTGTCCTTCATCTTGGCTTAACTGTAGAGTGGCTTGTCACTGTTTCATGGTTGCTGTAATGTAATTGATCAGTGTAGGGTGTATCTTATACATTTGTAAGCAGTCTTTTATCCATGAATGTGGGATGCTGTCAAATGCTTTTTTGCAATCTATCCATGCCTTATGTAGATTCTTTCCTTTTGTACAGTTCTTAATTATGACTTTATTAAACAACAAATGATCATTTGTTCCATATGACTTTCTTTTGTTACCCATTTGTTCTATTGCTGTGATTGCGTTTTCTTCTAAATGACTATAAACTCTATTGGCATCAATTCCAGTGTATAGTTTATACATCATCGGAAGGCAGGTTATTGGTCTATAGTTTTTAGGATAGCTTGCAGGTTCACTTTTAAGAAGTATTGCTTTTCCTGTTGTTAACCAAGTTGGCATCCATTCAAGGTGCACATATAAATATTTCTTACTCATTGCTAAATCTTCATGTAAAGCTGTTAATACTTTTAGCCAGAAGTTAGGTGCTGCATCTGGGCCTGGGGTTTTCCAGTAAGGAGCTTGTCTTAACTTTGTTTCAATCTCTCTGGCTGTTACCTCATCTCATTTCATATCCTGTACATTTGAACTTCTTATTCTTTCTCTTACTTATTCTATCCATTCAGCAGCTTTGTTATATTCCACTGGATCTTCATAGAAATTTCTTCAAACTGTGTCTGTTTGCTCTTTTTGGTGTTGTTTCATTTCCTATTGCCTTATTTCCCAATTCTGTGTAAAATGTTTTAGATCATTAGTAAATTGCTTATTTTTGTACTTTTCTATTTATATGCATATCTTCTAAGTTTTTCTGCTTGTGCTGATATCTTTAGTTTATTATTTGCTATGGTATACAATAGATCCTGATCTGTTCTGATGCTGCACATTACTTTTATCGCATCTATTTTTCTGAATATTGATCTATTCCCCTCTTCTGTGCTCTTCCAACAGTGACAGTTCTTGTCTTAACTGTTTTATAGTTTTCTCTATTTGATACTTCAATGTTGGCAATTGATTTCTCCCCTTCCCTTCTTTCCCTTACTGCTGAGTGTTTTTGTGTTAAGACTTTGTTAGCAATTTAGCTGCACAGTAATAAAGACTTTGTTAGCAATTTAGCTGCACAGTAATATATCCTATTTACTGCTGTTATATTGCATGAGTTTCTATAAACAGTCCTGATTACTGTGTTCATTTGTTTTTTCAAACTTAGGAACAAAAAAAAAAAAACAGAAGCCAACATTCAGTAGCTTTAATACACAACACAAAGCTTTCAAGTACAATTCTTCGTCAGTGACGAAGAGTTGTACTTGAAAGCTTTGTGTTGTGTATTAAAGCTACTGAGCGTTGGACTTCTTTGTTTTTGTTCCTGGATTTGTATTTGTACTTGAAGCTCTTTGGCTTATGAGGTGCTTTTTTCATTTATTTAAGTTCATAGGTTCATAGGTTCATACTAGGCTATCTGCCCTGGGGCAATTATAAGCCTAGCCCGATTCTGTACGGCTTACGCCACCCCTTGATTTGAGTATACTGTGCCCTTTTTAAGGTTTAGTTTACTGTGCCTTTGTCTAATAGTGACACGGGAGTAATCCCAGGGACAAACCTACGATCCCCCATCCACTTATCGAGATTCTTCTTGAAGAGATTCAGTGAGGTGCTCTGCCTCACATGAACTGGAATTCTATTCCAGAGCGAAGGGAGCCTCTGGGTTATGAACCTGTCCCTCCAGCAAGTTCTATTTATTTCTGTGCTGAGGTTCAAGTCCCTCAAGCGTGTGGCTCTAAGGGATTTAGATTTACTGAGGTGGAGCATGTCCATTAATTCTGGATTTGACATAGCTTTGTATGTCAGGCATAGATCGCCTCAAAGTAGGCGGTATGCAACTGAGTAGAGCTGGAGTTTTTTTAACCGAGCAGCATATGGCATCTGTTTGAGACCCTTGATCCTCTTGGTGAGATACTTTTGGGGTCTTTCTAATTGCTGCAGGTGTTGGGTAAGGTACATCCCAAAAGGGGCATTGTATTCTATGATGGGCCTGATGAGGGATGAATAAAGGGGCACGATTACCTCTCTTGATCTAGATGTGAAACCCTTTGTTTTATCAAACTTCTGTTATTTTTGGTCTTATTGACTTTCTCCATTCTGTCTCTTTCATTGATCGTAATATGTCTATCCATCTCTATCAAAGCAACCAACTCTTCCCTTAGATCATTTTCTTCTAAACTGAGGGCGCATTCTTTGTTCTCCATTTCCTGTGGACATTCTACAGAAAGTTCTAGAACATCTGCCTGTGCCATATTCTCCTCAGTTTCATCCAGTGTCATCTGCTGCTCTTTTACATGGAACTCACTAACCTATCACTCCACAACATTGACTGAGTCAAAGTTGCCACAGTTTCCTCTTCCTTCCCTTGCTGTGCAATTCCAACTGAATGTTTATATTGGTTTCCTACTGAAGGCTCCAAAGTATCTTCGTATAGCAACTGATCAGATGATTCTTGCTCCACTGGTTTCTCCTTAATTTGTGGATTCATTATTCTGTCCTTCTGCGATGTTATCTGAGTTAGATTGTCTACACTAAATCTTTCACTTTGCAGGTAATTCATAACCTCTTTTTCTGTTTCTTTAATTTCTCCATTACTAATCCTCCTTTCTACATTTTCTCTTTATTTTCTTATTTTTTTTTTTGTATTGCAAAATTTTCCATATCCGGATGCCTTTGCCTGTAGTTCTTTTTAAATGTCTTTCGTGCTGCTCTTTTTATATTGATTAGTTTTGCTTTTTGCTTTGCATAAATATTGCACCATATTAAATCTCTTTTGCTTTCCCATGCCCTTCTCTCCACCTGCCATTCTCTCTCCTCTCTTTTCAATCTATACCACCCTAACAGACCTCTCCGCTCTGAAAATAAAATGCTTTGAAAAGTAGGAAAACCTAATTGTTCCACCAGCCAAATGCTCTACTTCATTTCCACTGCTAGATTATTGAACTCTCTCCCTCCCCAGCTCAGATCCACTAGCAATACTTCCTTCAAAAAATCTTTGAGACAACATCTCTCCACCAAATGGCTATGCTCATGTGAAACTTCCTTACAAGCTATAACTTGACTTCACCTCTCTCCTACTATTCCATTGTCTCAGTAAATCAGTACTGTTTGACTATACTAAAATTATTTACTGTGAAACTTGTCTTAGTATTCTATTATGCTGTGTTTACTATTCAAATGTATGCACTATTCAAATCATTGTACTGCTATGCTAATGTATGTTTTATTCACTGTTTGAACTACTCTAATGTTTGTATTATTCTTTGTGGAGCTTTTCTCCTCGGGCCTCCACTGGAAATGGGTACCTGTTGGCCCAGCGGACCTTCCCGGTAAACAAATGCAAATAAATAAATGAATAAATGTACATATTTCTTCTTCAGATGTCTTATGCTCCTCCTGTTTCTCCTTACTTGTATAACTCACTCACCCATCATGCTGTGATATAACCCGTGTTAGACTTTCTATACTAAACACTTCACTTCACAGGTATTCCATAACTTCTGCTTCTATTTAACTTCATCTTCTTTTCTAATTTTCTGTTCTACGTTCCCCCTTTGTGATCTTATTTTTACATTGTGAAATTTTCTATATCTGAGTGCTTTTGCCTGTATTTCTTTTTGAATATCTTTGGGGTTGCTTTTTTTTGGTATTGATTAATTTGGCTTTCTCCTTTGCTTAAATACTGCTCCATATCGGATCTCTCTTTCTTTCCCATGTCCATATTTCTTTTTTATACCTTTAAAAAATCTCAAGATTTTGTTCTTTATATCTTTGCACTTCCTTAATCACTTATTTTTCCTAACAGCCCAAGTTTCCTTGCTCTATATAATGTATTTCATGAATCTATTATCTTAATGAACACACATTTGCATTTGAAGCTTTTAACAGTTTGTCTTGTGCAAGTATTTTTTTTCTTTTTGAGTTTTGACTTCTCACTTCTTTCCCCTTTTTAATAGAGTGTGAAGAACTCACAGTATCTGCAAAGTGACACGTTCTAAATGAGATTATTTGATTCAAGAGTATGCAAGATAATCTTATTAACATTTTTTTTGAAAGGGAAGCTCTAACTGATGCATAAGAGTGTTTCAAATGACAACATTGTCAAAACCCAGCAACGGAACTCTGTTTATAGTGACTCTGTTTCTTTCACACTTTAAAGTATAGACATCTATGTTACTGTAAAATGTGAAATTGAATTGTAGTGATGTCAGTAACCCACAGAAACTATAATTAAAAGTTTTCAATTGCTATTATACAACAATAAGGTGAAGCAAATGTTCTACTAATAAAAGGGAGATGAAAAAAAGCATTTGTGAAAATGTTGTCTCTATTCATCATTTATATATAACTAAATAAATTAATGTGTAAGGTAACATTTGAACCTGATTTTCCTCATTTACTATGAATGAAATGTAACTATATTTCTAAGTGTCACTCTAATTTATAAAAACATTTATCATTGTCATGCACAACCACTAGACTTGTGATGAGTATGTTACAGAAAGTACAAGTCTAAGAAAAAGTATAAATGTCACAGAGTATTATAGACAATATAATCGATAAAATACATACATTTTGAGATAAAAATCCAGAAATCTATATATTTGTTGAATCTTTGAGAGATTTGGAAGACTGTGTAGATTTAGAATCAGTTCTTTGTTTCTTTTTCCTTACATCAGGCCAAGTGTTTTTCTCTGGGGATCTTTTCAAATTGGTTGATACAGCCCAGTCCAGTTCTTCAGGAATTGTGATGATATTATTATTCTTGATGAAGGTAGAAGCTCCTTCAATGTTGTTAACGGTTCTCAAGTCATAGAAAATTCTGATTTTAGCAGGATATACCATTTGCACTTTTATTTTATTTTGCTTGAGAAGTTTCACTAATGGCCAAGTTTTGTTTCCTTATTTCTAACACTTTTGCAGAATAGTTATTGTCAAATCTAATCTGACTCTGTTTATATATTATGGGACTTTTTCTCCAGGCTGATTTTAAAGTGAGCTCTTTATCCAAAAAGGACAGAACTTTTACCACAATTGATCTTAGTGGTGCATTAGGTGAAGAGGGTATAGATTTTCCTATGGCTCTGTGAGCTCTCTCTATTCCATTTGATAATCCTTCTTTTAAATCAACTACTTCAGGAATCTAGGAATTCAAAAAGATGATGATGTCTTATCCCTCAGTTTTTTTCTGGAAGAGCAAATATTCTTATATTAGTTCTCCTCTCCCTGTTCTCTAAATCATCCACTTTGTTAGGTAGCCAGTTGTTTTAGTGTAGCAAGAATTCTGTCAGATTTTCCTCTTCTTTGAGTCTCCCATCTATGTCATTTAGTGATGCCTCCATCTCAAGTAGTTTATTTTGTTGTTGCTGTAATATTTCTTTTAGTACATCTGTTTGCTTTTGGCAGTTTTCCTTGAGACTTTCCAAGTTATCAGTAAATCTATCCATTTTCAATGACAGTTCATGTAATGTGGAAGACATCAGTTGAATCTCCTTCTTCAGAGTAGTTTCTGAGTGAGGATTCTTTAAGCTGGCCATTACCATACAGTTGTGATGTTCTCCAATATATTTTGACAGGAAAACCTCAACAATATTTCTTGAAATTTGGTAGAATTGTAGTTCTTAAGTTCCTTAATATTTTATTTGCTATTTCTGGTTAATGAAAAAAATGTTCCTGTTTTCTAGTACTGTTTTATGGAGCTCTAAAAATGCTGCTTATCTGTTTGCCATCTAGGCTCCGCCCCTATATTTAAATTCTTAAAGTTATGTATATGGCTTGATTTTCAATGGTTATGACTAGATCTGTGATGCATCATTCAGGACAATGCAGCTTTTGGAACATTTTGAGTGAAATATTAACAGTCAGTTTGTAAGTACATTTTGTCAGCTTGGTGGATGTCAGTTTAACTAGGCCCATGGAGCAAGGCATTGCTGTTCTGATGTACAGCAAGAATGGTTAGGATGCACATTTTGTCTAAAATGGTTTGAGGAACTCTGTGAATTACTGGTACAGCCTAAGTTAGTTTATGATAACTTTAATGTTTGTGGCTTCCAGTAAACTATGAGTGGTTGAAAGAGATGTGAAACATTAAGATTAAGAATTGTTTTAAAACATCCTACACAGAAAGTACTATTTTTTTCAGAAAAGATTATTAATCTAGAGTGGGAATAAGAAAACAAGCATGAGTAAACTGGAAAGAATGTAGCAGAAATATACCAACAGCATCTATGGATGTGAAAATTTAAGTTATAGGAATAACTAAACTATCTGAACTTGTACAGTGTCTCATACAGATATTTAAGGGGTGATCTTATTCAGGTATATAAGGCATTTAGAGACTACTAACTTTGGGAATGTTTGGGGTTAGCAAAAAAGTAGTAGGGAATCACCAGACAATTGGGTAAGGCCAAGCTCAGAGGGAGGATGGGCCCCTGTTGTGGAAGGAAGTAGCAGTCCACAAAAATCACAAACACTGTTAGACCAAAAAAGAGTCATAATGATGACAGGGTGGTCTATTGAGGATAAGAAAGAATTTATGTAGTGTTACTATTATGCAAGAAGCCCAGAATTTCAGACAGAAGGTATACAGAAAGATTAAGAGAGAAATTAGAGGAAAGAAAAATACTTGCACAAGACAAACTGTTAAAAGCTTCAAATGCAAATGTGTGTTCATTAATATAATAGATTCATGAAATACAGTATATAGAGCAAGAAAACTTGGGCTGTTAGGAAAAAGAAGTGATTAAGGAAGTGCAAAGATATAAAGAACAAAATCTTGAGATTTTTTAAAGGTATAAAAAAGAAATATGGACATTGGAAAGAAAGAGAGATCTGATATGGAGCAGTATTTAAGCAAAGAAGAAAGCCAAATTAATCGATACCAAAAAAAAGCAACCCCAAAGATATTCAAAAAGAAATACAGGCAAAAGCACTCAGATATAGAAAATTTCACAATGTAAAAATAAGATCACAAAGGGGGAACGTAGAACAGAAAATTAGAAAAGAAGATGAAGTTAAATAGAAGCAGAAGTTATGGAATACCTGTGAAGTGAAGTATTTAGTATAGAAAGTCTAACACGGGTTATATCACAGCATGATGGGTGAGTGAGTTATACAAGTAAGGAGAAACAGGAGGAGCATAAGACATCTGAAGAAGAAATATGTACATTTATTCATTTATTTATTTGCATTTGTTTACCGGGAAGGTCCGCTGGGCCAACAGGTACCCATTTCCAGTGGAGGCCCGAGGAGAAAAGCTCCACAAAGAATAATACAAACATTAGAGTAGTTCAAACAGTGAATAAAACATACATTAGCATAGCAGTACAATGATTTGAATAGTACATACATTTGAATAGTAAACACAGCATAATAGAATACTAAGACAAGTTTCACAGTAAATAATTTTAGTATAGTCAAACAGTACTTATTTACTGAGACAATGGAATAGTAGGAGAGAGGTGAAGTCAAGTTATAGCTTGTGAGGAAGTTTCACATGAGCATAGCCATTTGGTGGAGAGATGTTGTCTCAAAGATTTTTTGAAGGAAGCATTGCTAGTGGATCTGAGCTGGGGAGGGAGAGAGTTCAATAATCTAGCAGTGGAAATGGAGTAGAGCATTTGGCTGGTGGAATAAATTAGGTTTTCCTACTTTTCAAAGCATTTTATTTTCAGAGTGGAGTGGTCTGTTAGGGTGGTATAGATTGAAAATAGAGGAGAGAGAATGGCAGGTGGAGAGAAGGGCATGGGAAAGCAAAAGAGATTTAATATGGTACAATATTTACGCAAAGCAAAAAGCAAAACTAATCAATATAAAAAGAGCAGCACCAAAGACATTTAAAAAGAACAACAGGCAAAGGCATCCGGATATGGAAAATTTTGCAATACAAAAAAAAAAATAAGAAAATAAAGAGCAAATGTAGAAAGGAGGATTAGTAATGGAGAAATTAAAGAAACAGAAAAAGAGGTTATGAATTACCTGCAAAGTGAAAGATTTAGTGTAGACAATCTAACTCTGATAACATCGCAGAAGGACAGAATAATGAATCCGCAAATTAAGGAGAAACCAGTGGAGCAAGAATCATCTGATCAGTTGCTATACGAAGATACTTTGGAGCCTTCAGTAGGAAACCAATATAAACATTCAGTTGGAATTGCACAGCAAGGGAAGGAAGAGGAAACTGTGGCAACTTTGACTCAGTCAATGTTGTGGAGTGATAGGTTAGTGAGTTCCATGTAAAAGAGCAGCAGATGACACTGGATGAAACTGAGGAGAATATGGCACAGGCAGATGTTCTAGAACTTTCTGTAGAATGCCCACAGGAAATGGAGAACAAAGAATGCGCCCTCAGTTTAGAAGAAAATGATCTAAGGGAAGAGTTGGTTGCTTTGATAGAGATGGATAGACATATTACGATCAATGAAAGAGACAGAATGGAGAAAGTCAATAAGACCAAAAATAACAGAAGTTTGATAAAACAAATAAATGAAAAAAGCACCTCGTAAGCCAAAGAGCTTCAAGTACAAATACAAATCCAGGAACAAAAACAAAGAAGTCCAACGCTCAGTAGCTTTAATACACAACACAAAGCTTTCAAGTACAACTCTTCATCACTGACGAAGAGTTGTACTTGAAAGCTTTGTGTTGTGTATTAAAGCTACTGAATGTTGGCTTCTGTTTTTTTTTTGTTCCTAAGTTTGAAAAAACAAATGAACACAGTAATCAGGACTGTTTATAGAAACTCATGCAATATAACAGCAGTAAATAGGATATATTACTGTGCAGCTAAATTGCTAACAAAGTCTTTATTACTGTGCAGCTAAATTGCTAACAAAGTCTTAACACAAAAACACTCAGCAGTAAGGGAAAGAAGGGAAGGGGAGAAATCAATTGCCAACATTGAAGTATCAAATAGAGAAAACTATAAAACAATTAAGACAAGAACTGTCACTGTTGGAAGAGCACAGAAGAGGGGAATATATCAATATTCAGAAAAATAGATGTGATAAAAGTAATGTGCAGCATCAGAACAGATCAGGATCTATTGTATACCATAGCAAATAATAAACTAAAGATATCAGCACAAGCAGAAAAACTTAGAAGATATGCATATAAATAGAAAAGTACAAAAATAAGCAATTTACTGATGATCTAAAACATTTTACACAGAATTGGGAAATAAGGCAATAGGAAATGAAACAACACCAAAAAGAGCAAACAGACACAGTTTGAAGAAATTTCTATGAAGATCCAGTGGAACATAACAAAGCTGCTGAATGGATAGAATAAGTAAGAGAAAGAATAAGAAGTTCAAATGTACAGGATATGAAATGAGATGAGGTAACAGCCAGAGAGATTGAAACAAAGTTAAGACAAGCTCCTTACTGGAAAACCCCAGGCCCAGATGCAGCACCTAACTTCTGGCTAAAAGTATTAACAGCTTTACATGAAGATTTAGCAATGAGTAAGAAATATTTATATGTGCACCTTGAATGGATGCCAACTTGGTTAACAACAGGAAAAGCAATACTTCTTAAAAGTGAACCTGCAAGCTATCCTAAAAACTATAGACCAATAACCTGCCTTCCGATGATGTATAAACTATACACTGGAATTGATGCCAATAGAGTTTATAGTCATTTAGAAGAAAACGCAATCACAGCAATAGAACAAATGGGTAACAAAAGAAAGTCATATGGAACAAATGATCATTTGTTGTTTAATAAAGTCATAATTAAGAACTGTACAAAAGGAAAGAATCTACATAAGACATGGATAGATTGCAAAAAAGCATTTGACAGCATCCCACATTCATGGATAAAAGACTGCTTACAAATGTATAAGATACACCCTACACTGATACACCCTACACTGATCAATTACATTACAGCAACCATGAAATAGTTGGAGTAAATAGCAATAGTTTGTTTTTTTTGGCATTAAGGAGGAGGTGACGTTGTTGGAACCAGTTTTTAACTTGGTTGAATACTGTTTGGGTGATGGTTTGGAGTTTAGATGAAGTGTTAGCTTTACAAATCAAAGTGGAGTCATCTGCATATTGAATGCTAGTAGGTACAGGTAAATTAGCAGAAAGGTCGTTAATGAATAGGGAGAAGAGTAGAGGTCCTACGATGGAGCCCTGAGGGACACCAAGGGTAACAGGGAGATGTTTGGATAGGTTATTATACCAAAGGACAGCCTGCTGTTGATTGTGCATATAGGATTTGAACCAGAGTAATGCTTGTGTGTCAAGTGAGAATGAGTTGAGTATGTTAAGTAGTATTTGATGATTGACCATATCAAAAGCCTTAGAGAGGTCAATAAAAAGAGCAGCGGAGAGCATGTTATTGTTACGGTGTTTATTAATGCAGTCTGTAAAAGATAGGAGAGCAGTGGTGGTACTGTGGAATGGTCGAAAACCATGTTGACAGTCAGCTAGAAGGTTGTGTTGAAGAATGTGGTCGAGAAATTGTTGGTGGATACATTTTTCCATAATTTTGGCTAGTGGAGATAGTAGGGCTATGGGTCAAAAGTTGGAGAGTTCAGTTGAGTTGCCGCCTTTGTGAAGTGGGATTATGTGAGAGATTTCCCATAGTGAAGGAATGGAGCCTTCAGTTACGGTTCTATTGATAAGAATAGAGATAGGGTAGGCAAGAGCTTTATCTGCAATTTGAAGGTGTTCAGGTGGTAGGTGATCAGCTGAGGGTGTACAAGGTTTGAGCTTATGAAGGTGAGTATATATGAGGTCTGTAGGAATAGGTTTAAAGTGAAAAGTAGGTGGTGAGGTAGTAAGGGAGCATGAGAGGGTAGGAATGAGAGGAGGTAGGGTGTTGGCTAGAGATTGGACAGTTTCAGTAAAAAAGGTGTTGAAAGCATCAGCTATCTTGTTTGGAGAGTTTTGGGATAGACCAGATAGAGTGGGGGTTTTGGAGTGGCCCAGATGTAACAGTTTATTTATGCCTGACCAAAAGCTTTGGGGTTGATTATGGTGTTTTTATTGGAGTTTGAAGAAATATTTTTTTTATCGTGAAGTATAGATCTTTTGGTGGCATTTCTTAGTTGTCTAAAGTGCTGCTGATCAATTGGGTCTTTAGTGTTTTTCCATTTGGACCAAATTTTATTTCTTTGACAGATTTGTTGTCTGGTGTCTTTAGTAAGCCATGGGGCTGCTTTGCATCTAGTTCTAATGGAACAAGAGGGGGCATGGAATTCAAGAATTTGAAGGAATTTGGAGTTAAAATGGGATACTGCTTCATCAATTGGTAGGTACCTTAAGGGAGACCAGTCACAGGCTTGAAGTTCAGTTTGAAAATTGGCTGGATTAAAATTTTTTCTGTTATGGGTGATTTTAAAGGCAGGGTGATTAGAAGTAAAGGATCTTTGTCTAGATAGGTAGGTTAGTGATTGGTCACTAATATCATCAGGAAGAACACATGCTTTGTATGAGAGAGAGTGGCTGTTTATTAAAATCCAGTCTAATATACTTTCCTTGCTGGTGGGTTTATGGATTCTAGTAGGGGAATTAATTGTTTGAGAGAAGCCGTAGAGGTTTATATGGGTTGTGGGTTCTAGAGTGGTACAGGAGTTCCAGTCTATATTAAAATCGCCGAGTACTATGGTTTTTTGAGGGAAGAATGTAGAGAGCCAGCAGAGGATACTTTCTAGGATGCTTATGTTATTGTCTGGGGGTAGGTAGGATCAGATTAAGTATATGGATTTAGTAGTATTGAGCTGGAGCTTGGAGATAAGAATTTCTACATTGGTTTCTAGAGGGGGTTGTATCAGTATGGGTGTGACCTGTAATTGAGATTTGTGCAGTATTGCAACCCCACCCCCCCTTTTTGGTAGTTCGGTGTAACCTCAGGATATTATATCCAGGTGGGAGTATTTCATTGTCTTTTGTTGCAGGTTTAAGCCAGGTTTCAGTTAAGCATAAGATATCAAAAGAGTGAGTATCTAGTAGAGCGTGACGTTGGCATACTTTATTGTTAACACTCCTTATATTAAGATGAGCTATGAGTAGTGAATTTGTGGGAGTGTTGGGGGAGGGGTGTCTAAGGGTGTTGTTATATGGTCCTGCGTTGGGATGAATGTCCCTGTGAAGGAGAGGATATTTAAGAGGACTATATGGATGCTTCAGTGGTTTATTGTAATTAAGTTGTGTTTTCCTATATTGTGCCAATGTGAAATGGTTAACTCTGTGGTATGTGGGTGATAGTTTGAGGTGGATGTTATGTTAGAATGGATAAGGAATTCAAGATTATTTATTATTACTGTTTGTTTAAGGGGTTGGTGAGAAGATGGGGATTGTAGGTTTTCGTAATAAGTGAGAGTATAGGGAATAGAGAGGATACATAATAGTGAAAGTAGGAATGGAAGTTTTATGTAAGTAAGTGAGTGAGTTAAGGGTATGATGAAAGAGATGAAAAAAGAAATGTACTTGGAAATTAGGAGGTTGAAGTGCTGAGGGAGTGGAGAACAGAGGTGTGTAGGAGGTAAGGGAGACTGATTAATTAGTCGGTATGTGGTTGTGTAAGTGGAGGGTGTGAAAAAGAGTGGAGAAGGATTATTGGATGGGAGAGAGGGGGTGTGGCTTTGTAAGTATAAAGTTAGGACCACTGGGGGTGGGTGGGAATTGGGGGTAGGGTAGGGTAGCGGAGTGAGCCCACAGGGCGAACAGAGCAGGTTTCAGAAGGCAAGTGAGAGTCAAGAGAGACAATCAGGGAGCAGAAGACTTCCTAGGTGTCAGCAGGTGAGTAGCGTGTGGTAGTGCAAGAGAGAAGGTGTGAGTGAATGTTGGATCAGGAAAGAAAATAAAACAGAGTACAGCTGGATGGTGGGAAGAAGAAAAGGGTAGTAGTAGAGTGAAGGTAGCAAGAGGATTGGTATTTTGTTAAGGGATAAGAGCTGAAAAGTAGTAAGAGTAGATAGTTGGGAATGTGGAGTACACGTTGTAGCTTTAGACTGGGATGTGGTGCCACCTATTGGGCAGAAAGAGAAGGAGAACAAAGGTAAAAATAATTAGATAAAGCTAGATAGAGGAGTACAGATAAAAGTAGGTAAGGGGAGAAAAAAAGTTAGAATGCTAGGAGAGACAAAAAGGCGGAATGCTAATGGGGAGTAGTAGGAGAAAGTATATGCTGCTGGTTTCCCTGCTCGCTAGCTTACTTTTCCTATTACTAGGTAGGTATTAATAAATCAATAACTAATACAGTTTAATATTTATATATTGCAGGATAGTTCTCCTATATTTAGGAATTTACTTATACACTTATATAAGAGGCACTGTTAATGGTTGAGATTTCTTTGAATGGGTTTTCTCAATGTAATTGTCTTTTTAACTAGACCATTCAGATATAGCTAGTTATTCAAGTCACATAGTGAAACTTTCATTTCTCTAAAATTGTTTTGACTTCTATTCTAACAAATTGTAGACAATTAACTGATAGTTTCATAATAGAAACTGTTTATTTAAAAACACATATTTAACTGCATTAATTTCAGTATTTGTAGTGTTCAATGAATCTATGAATTTAGGAATTTAATATGTTTCATCTAACATCTATACACTGTTTTGAAATTAGTATAAATATGTTTAAATCTCACTCTAATGTTTTTATGAAACAATATTCTTCTGGTTAAATGTTATGATATGTATTGTTCACTCAAACATGTTTACATTATCATTTCTAGTGAACACAACACCATGGGTCCATTCTATGGGCTGAATAGTTTTTATAGTATGATTCAAGTGTTCTGAATAGATTTGTCTGTATTTATCTTCACTCACTGACACATTTCTAAGTCTACTTCACTCAGTTATAATATATTTTTAGTGTGCAGAAGAGTGTTTTATCTGACATAATTATCAGTGTATTGGTCATATCATAATAGTGGAGACTAATAATATGTATATACACTGCTCTCAGTCTAAAGAGAAGTAATGTTAAGCAACACATACTACACTGTTTATGGCCTTTAAGGAAATGGTACCTAATAGATATCTCTTTGACATCATTAGCATTTGGTGGGATATAAATGGGATTTTACTTTATGAATGTTTAAGTAGTGCATGATAGGATTGTTATATTCTGAAGAAGAAGACTAATCTAAATTTAAATTGTCTTACTAAATCAGTAGTCATTTCCATACACTGTGTTCATTCAATATTAATTGTTATATTGTGAAAATAATAATTATTTGTTTTTTTTTTTTTTACATTTTCTTTATCTAATTTTGTCAAATCACCAAGATAAGAGAAAAGGTATACTGGAGCTTGAAAGGGGTTAGTTTTTTTTTCTTCTTGCATGCGGGAAGTTATGGTAGGCAATCTGTTAGATCTCTTCTCATCTAGCAGATTGGAAGTGTATTTCACTTCATGTACATTAGAGGGTTTACAAAAATATTTGTATACTTGTTATTATGCAATTAATTTTGGCATTTTTCTTTTTTCTTTTTTTTATTGGCCTGAACAAAATTATAATTTGAGTTATTTTACTAAAATTAATATATTGACTACAATGAGAATTATTAACATAGTAGTTACACATTATACATATTGTATGGTGTTACCAATATAGTTTACAAAACAAATATAATGTAAAGTTAATTACTGGGAATGGACTTGACTATAATATCCTTAAACACTAATGGTTTAAACAATCCAAGGAAAAGATCTAATTTATTAAGATATATGAAATTAAATAAAGTACAAGTAGTATTTCTTCAAGAGACTCACTTCAAAACAAATAATACCTATATATGGAACCCTAATGAATACATGACCGTGTCTCACTCTTTGTATAAGAAAAAGACTAGGGGAACTTTAATTTTATGGAAAAAAATGTCAGTATGCCCCAATTCATTTACAAACATGAAGATAAAGAAGGACTTCTAGCTATAGTAATAGTAAATATACAATAATAGACTCTGGACATTAGTAAATATATATTGGGTCCTAGGTATTGGGGTTGGGACAATTAGAAAACACATGGATCTAATTACTAGAGTATATAAAGGAAACTTGATTTTGGGAGGTAATTTCAATTGCATATTGGATAAATCAGAGACCACAAGCAAAAGGAATTTACGTGTAAATTCTGTAGGGAAGTTACTTAAGAAATGGGAAGAAAGCTTAAATCTAATTGATACATATAGTTATAAGGAGAACAATTCATTATTATTTTCACACCAAGATTACAGATTTGGGACACATACAAGATTTGATAAAATCTTTATATCTCAAGAACTACATTAAAAAATAACAAAATTCTCCATAATTCCTTGTCCCTTTTCAGACCATAACTCATTAAGTCTCAAAATACATAGAGATTATAAGACGTTAATCTTTATGTCAAGAATTCCAGCTTACATTACAAAATTAAAACAATTTAAACCTTGGTTAGATTCAGAAGTACAACTCTTTTTAGACATAAACTACACTACTGAAACAAATATAATTAATCTTTCGACACCTTGAAAACCTATTTAAATGGAAAAATTCTTTCATGGTATAAAAACAAACTAAAAGAGTGGGAATCAGAATTATGTGACATTCAAACACAAATCACGGATCTCACTATTAATTCATCTACTTACGCACAAAATAATCATAAAAAAGCAATTGAAGACTTAAAAGATATAATGAAATTCTAACTCACAAAACTAATATAGCTATAGAAAGGTTAAAACTTAGCTCCTATTTAGTCTCACCCAAACATATGCATAATTTAGCAATAAGATTAAATAAACATTCGACTGAAAATAATATTACAAGTATCATGCATATAGGGAAATCAAAAAACAAAAAGGTTTCCGATATAAATGATATACTAGATGCATTTAAACATCATTTCACTGATCATTATAATGATATTTCACATCTAACTAATACATCAAACATAGACCTGAATTTAGTAAAGGTAAAGGCGATTCCAGAAAAGTTAAAGTTAGACATTCAAAAATAAATATCCCTAAAAGAAATTACCCAAACAATTAAGGAAAGTAAAAGTAATAAAACACCGGGAATTGATGGAATAATTAATGAACTGTATAAGATATTCCCATCTTCAGTAATATCATTGTTTCATAGAACTTTAAACGAAATTCATGCACAAAACACAATTCCAGTTTCATGGAGATATTCCTTAATTATGCCCATTATAAAAGAAAATAAAGACCCTTTGCACTGTAAATCTTATAGGTCAATTTCTCTACTTAACAACGATTAGAAAATCTTCATGTCAATACTAGTTAGTAGAATTAAAAAATCATTGATACACATAATAAATGAGGATTAAACAGGATTCATTTATAAATGGCACACTCATGACAATATACAAAGAATACTAACACTTATAGATTTCTTAAACAGAAACAACCAGGAAGCTCTATTAGTAGCTTTGGATATAGAAAAAGCCTTTGATTCATTGAGCTGGGACTTTCTTTTTAAGGCTTTGGAATTATTTGAATTTCCTTCTAATTTTATTACACTAATAAAGAATATTTATAAAAAAAATTTGGCTTATGTAAAACTTGGGCCATTCACATTGAAAACTATTGAAATAACCAAAGGCACGAAGCAGGGATGTCCGATGTCTCCCATTTTGTTTGCCTTAGGAATTGAATTATTTGCCTCATTAGTACGCCACAATTTTAATATATCAGGCATAGATGTATATGGTCAACTCAATTCAAAAATTATGTTATTTGCTGATGACGTTTTACTCACATTATCTGTTTTGGAGAAATCAGTACAAAAACTAAATGAAATGGTGGAAAGGTTTTATCATATATCCAGCCTTAGATTTAATAAGGGAAAATCTAATTATATGCATTTGAATAAAAAGAGAGAATTCATTTTAACAACAAATTGTGTGATAGGAAAACAAGTTCCCACAATAAAATATTTAGGAATAACACTCCCCAGGATTCACGAAGCCTCCGTGTAAGAGTTATAACCCTTACACGGAGGCTGTAGTTAAACGGAGTGATGTCAGCATGCTTTGCATATTCATGAGAGCATGCTGAATCACACCTAAGTCTAACACGGTCTGTGTAAGACAGTAGGGGGCGTGTCCGTAAGCTGAGCCCTGCAAGCGGACACACCCCCAGAAGTGTAAAAGTGGCCAAAGTAAACACCCACAACAGAGTCCACGGAAATGTGAATAAACACAACACAACACATGCCCCCACAGACTATGAACATAAAATATATATAAATGAACATGTTATATATTTTTTTTAAATTGTAAAGATGTTTAACCTTGAATTCGCTCGTTTGCGCGGGCATGCCCGTAGCGCAGCTACAGTTAGCAGTCAGTGGGAAAGCATATAAGAAGTAAATATGCAAAATAAGCCAGGAAGCAATAGCGTAGCGGTAGAGATGTTGGCTAAAGAGCAGGCATTCATGGTTCGAGCCCCCACAACACCAATTTTTTTTTTTTCAAAATAAGCAGGAAATAAGTCCCTGAGAAATATATACACATAAAACCACAATTTATGTGAAATGTAATGAAATAGCCCATTTATATTGAAGACATGTGAGGTAACAAAAGAATAAAAAATGCCAGATGTGCTCATAGCTGAGCTACAGTTTAACAGAGTGAGTGCATGTGCCCGTAGATGAGCAGTGGTTTAACTGGAGCAAAATGAGTGTCCGTAGCTGAGCAGTGGTCTAACACGCTAAATCTATGTGCCTCTAACTGAGCTGAGCGTAATATGCATGCCGATAGCCAAATGAGGCTTAAACCAGCGTATCCCGTTTGCGCAGAGCTGCGCACCGCGCAAACAAGCTAACCGACGGGCAACGTTGAGCAAGCCGTATCAAAACTGCCTTTACACAGACACACCCCTCAGCATGTCTAGACAGTCATGAAAAATAAAAAGCAGTGGCCAGGTTCAAACCCAGGATACTATACACCATAGTCAAGGTACAGAACCACTAAGCCATGACAGCAGTACCTTTAAATGCAATAATAGCTAATATATAGGAATGAATACAAACTAGAGCATGACAATGCAGGTTTACTGAAGTTGATACAATTCCAAAATGGCCAATCACAGATATGTGCGGGAAAAACGGACTATATAAGTCCCATAGGTGGGAATACACAGCATAAACGATTGTAGAACTGACCTGCAGGCAGAATGACAGGAGTAGGAGAGGGTAGTTGCTTTCGAGCACAGAGGTGGGGTGTTGAGGAGTCCAGGTACATGGTCTGGCTCCTAGTCCATAATCATGAGGCCCAACTCATGCAGGGCCAGGTCCTCTGGGGAGCATACAGGGCTGAGACGTGGGACCGGTTGGCTCATGATCTCACCAGTGCCACAGGGATTCCAAGGACTGGTGAGCAGGTCCGTTACCACCATGCGGACCTGAAGAGACGCAAGCAGGACCAACTGAACCTTTGGATCCAGGAGGCCCGGCAAACACCCAACGCCCCACTACTGAGTAAGTAACATTTAATTATGTATGTAAGAAATTAAACTAGCTGATAATATGGAGATGTGTATTCCAATATTACTTCATTTATATTACAGCTGCAGGTGCCCGTTCTGCGGACCGCAGAGCCTATGGCGATAGGCTGGTGCGGTTGCGCCACCAGGCAGGTCAGTAATCCACTACCAGTAACTGTAAAGAAATATAAAAGTATGACAGTCAGCAAAAGAGTGCAGTGTAGTCAGTAAGGAATAAAATCTGCAAGTAACAGTGTGAAAGTGCATGCAAGTATTGCTTGATTACAAAGGTGTGTTTCAGCCCGTAAGTTTAACCTAAAAATGAAACTGTCCGACATATATTCTGAAATACAAATGCCCTGCCTGTAAGAAAATAGTACACAACCTGCAGCAGGCTGAAAAGTATAGCTGCAGAAGATGATGAAATCACGTGTGAAATATATCCCTGTGGAAATACTGAAACATGACAGAAGTGAGACTGCTGGAAAGGATTGTAATAACTACTGGTAAAACATGTCAATAAAGCCTAGAAGTACCATTCTGAATAGTAAAATGAAAGCAAGTGAGAGAGTGTGAGAAAGTGTCATGAATCCAGCAATACAGTAGTAATAACCCCTGAATAAAGTATACTGCAGTCAAGACAGAATGAAATGCATGTGAGATTCAAAACCAAACAGCAAAATCTGTTCAAAGTGTTGCTGCATCTGGAATGTGTATCCCAAAATCTGGATCTGTTGCTCCCAGTCTGCAATATGCAGATAGGATGTTTGTCTGATATACCAAACATCCACACTTGTCTACAACTATATAAAGCAAATGTAGCAGGATGATGTAGCTGAACAAAGCTAGATATGAATGTGTATGAAGAACCATAAAATGTATATTGATGTTGCAGTAACAGTCCTATCACCAAGTTGAAATAGTTATCATATAGGAAACTGTAGTTAGAACAGTAGTGTGTATATAACTGTAGCTATTAGAAATGTACAGCATATGTATTGTTATTCGAAGGTGTTAATATTACTTTCTTCACCCCACCCTATAACCACATATAACCCATTCCACGTGAAAATGGTATGTGCAATCACAATTAACACCCCTGGACGTTTGTCCTGTTGTGTCATATATATTTGCATGTCCGTTGATGCATCTGCCCTGTTCTTACATCCACACCTGATGGCCTGTTGCCATCAATTAACCCTGCATGTTGTTGGACTGTGTATTTCTGTTCAAATTATGCATGTGTTATGCACGCTGTTCAATGGTGTGAATATCTGGGTGTTTGGTTAATGGGAATACTAATGCATGCTGTTACAACTAATTGTGAATGGTATTATATGTCACTAACCCAAACTGTCATGACATAATGCAAAACATAGGATGACAGGGAAGGCGGGTTCCAGTGGACCCACCTCTCCCACCTCAGCTGGCAAGTGCACCTGGCACTAGTGCCGAGTCCGGACCCTCCTCCGGTGGCCCTGTGCCACCTGTGCCACCTGCGGGTGGAAGCACTGCAGGGGATGGGGCTCACCGCCCCTCTGCAAGTGTGGCCGGGGGAGAACCACCACTCACCCTCCATAGCGTCCGGACTGTGGTGCGTAGGGAGATTTGGGACTCTGTTCTCGAGCCCCTACGCCAGCTCGAGGCACGGGTGGTGCAACTAACGGGCATGCTTGTTGCCCCGCCTACACAGCCCCCAGCACAGCCCCATCCTGGGCAGTGAAGGAACAGTGGCAACTGCCTATGGGTGGGGATATCAGTCCCACTGTTGCCATCTGTGGGCTCATGGGCTCTGGATATCCAAACCTCCGTCCCCGTCAATTGCGTAACCCCCCCACACATGTCATACATTGCCCCTGTATGCATCTTGTTTGTCTTGTCTGTTTACCTACCCAACCTACCTCCCCAGCTGTACCGACTTCCTTCACCTGACATACCACTCTCACCTGGAAAAAAAAAAAAAGGGCACTCTGTATCCACAAAAAAATTACGCCCCATACATAGCTGCCCATTCCGCACACATGTCTACTGGACATGGAACATATCAATTACAATTGGCTGTACAACAAGTATTATTGTTGTCCTGACACCTCTCTCAGGGGTGGAAGGTTTCAAATGTCACACCAAATTACATACATATGCACAGCTGTTGCTGATGAAGAAATGGGCAGCTATGGGCCTTACCTACATCCCTCCTGCACATCCCAAGCTTGTTTCCCTACTGTCTTACCCTCTTTGTGACCCCTTTTTCACCACTTTCCTGTCACCCCATTTTCTTTTCTTTCAAAGGAAATAGCGCGGGTGTGCACAAGAGTAAGCACGTTTAAGCGGTTGTAAGCGGGTGTGTGCGGAGCTAACTGCCAGTGCGCATGCGCGAACTCTGCGCAAACCAGCGCTAACCCGGTTACAACTGCTTAAAAGTGCCTTAGTCACTTTGATTGACAGGTCCTGTAATCAGCTCAAAAGCAAAATAAAATCCCACTGGGAGTCCCAAACCCAGGACCTTGGAAACAGTAGTCTGCATGACTTATCACTAAGCCATGACTCTTATACAAGAACATTGTGCTAAAATAAATATATCATGTAATAGTAGGAATGAATGTAAAGGGAATATAGATGTGTAGTACACAAAGCATGCCATTTAGAATTACTATCAAAACTAGTGGATTCCCATAATAGTAGTGTGTGAACAGAAACAGCCATGCTAGTTGGAAGCTAGTACGTAATAATGTCACTATAGCACCTTGCAAGCCACACACATACTCACAGCAGGATAATCACTGCCCATACCCCACAACCTCTTACAGGAACACATCTGGACCAAGTAATAAAATATGTGGAGCAAAGGCCCAAAACCAGGGACACATTACAAATAATGTTACAACAAACGCAGACAGTTCATAGTGTAACAGGGTCTGCACTTTGTGGGATGTTTGGAAGGGTATGCAGTCTGAAACTTGAATGTTTGTCACCATATTCTGACTTGAGCCCAGAGTAACTTGCCAGAAAAAGGTGTGCATGAGATATTGACCAAAATATGAGGCAGAAATGTGGACAACCTGCAAATATCTGTACACATGACGGGTCTGACACCACCATATTTGAATAGTTAAGAGCCTAGACATAGCAACAGTGAATGACTTACAGGGATGCCCCACAGACCCCATGTGAAATCTACAAACAGTAGGCAGAAAGGTGTAACACATGCAATGGTAACTATGGAGTCATGAAAGTATTCATCACTTGCATGGCAGAAAAAGTGTAGTAATACATATGCTCATGCTAACCCACAGTTACAACTGCAGCATACCAGACATTTTAATGGGTGTACCCCACTGATATGTACCATTCCATGAGGCACATAACAGATGAACCTGAAAGTCTCTGGGGCCTGCTCAGCAGCATACTCAAATACCCTAATAGATGTCAAGGCCCACACCATGGCCAGACCACACTGCATGCTGTAACACTCTAGCAGATATAGCAAGCATTCCAAGGTGTGAATGTACATAGAAAATAGGAAAGCTACAGCAGCACACTACAGTCAAGACACCTAGCAGGCATACAAGTAGTGACTGTAAAGGGCAACTATTGAAGCCTTAGCAACAAAGTGCAAGCAAAAGTGAAAGGAAAGCACACACACATTAACAGTAGTAGTAGTTGTAGGTGTCAGTGTACATACACAGTACAGGAAACTGGAGAAATGAATGGAGGAATGTTAATCTATAACACACCTGGAAATATGAGAGAGATACCAACCTTTACACTCACAGAACATTGTCCACAGCATAACAGCATGGTCCCTGCCCTTAAAATCTGAAAGGGCTATGCCTATCTCACATACCTTTTTATAGCACTGTTCTGAAATCACAGTGAGAACTGCAATCAGTACACAACTGGCTGCATGCAATTAGCAAATGCTGGCTAACAATTGGTGCAGAGGCCATCACATGGGCATATGCAGATACCTACAAAAGTATGCTGTACTCCCAGTCCACACATGCAATACTTTCATTGCACCCTGAGAAGGACGTGACAGACAGACAGAGAGAGAGAGAGAGACAGAGACAGAGAAAATTGCAATTAAGCTGACACAAACAAATTGTTCAGCAACAGCTACCTGAAAGCTGACAACTGGGAAGTGGAGCAGCAGGACAGAGAACCAGACGGCAACACAAGCAGCTGTGACAAACACAGGTAATGTAAAGTAATACTATAAAGGTCTACATACTGTGAACCCTCCATATGTGTCATTGGTCTGTATCCATATGTATATGAAGATGTGTAAAGGGCAGGGGACATACAGCAACTATCAGTGAAGGCTGTACATACATTTGTATGTGAGAGCATCTATGTGCACATATCAATGTTGGTTGATTGTAGGTTGTAGTGCCATGTACAAAGTAGGTTTCACAGTTATGTATGTTTAGCAGTATGTTAGTGTGTGTATACAGTATGGTAGACAAATATGTTGATATACCTGTCTAACATATGGATACGTATGTATGTCAACATATGTATGTGTATATATATATATATATATATATATATATATATATATATATATATATGATATATGCATATATGTATACATACATAGAGAGAGATGTAGGAATACATAGACAGATGTAGATAGAATATTGTACAAACATATCTATGTAATGCACACATACAGATATAGATATATGTAGATACATATACATAGACAGACTGATCTGACTATCTACAGGTATGACTGTATATGACGACCTGCAACACAGCCTGTCCCACCCCCTCTGTCACGCACACCCCCTCTGTGTCCCCCCCTCCACATCTATAGCAATATATGTACATCAATATATATATGTGTATATGTAGACAGACATATATATATATATATATATATATATATATATATATATATATATATATATATATACACATATAGATATATCTATATACATATATATATATATATATATATATATATAGAGAGAGAGAGAGAGATGTATATAAATTCTGAGTGAGGCACATGTGTACAGATGTATTGCAACAGGTGCCTGGTGACAAAGGCATGGAGTGAACACCAGTGTCAAAACCGGTGTACCATACCACATTCCAAATCACCTACACCAGTAACCACCAGATATGTGATTGGCTGCCCACCACTGCATGTGTCAGGGGTGAACAGGGTCATAAATGTGTACAATAGTGGCCCCAATGATATTCACAGTGGCACACTATCCCTGGAATACCTGCACATGGTATGTGTCAGCGGACATGGTGTGTCAGCTATGGACATGTAGGTCGGTGTACCCCTTCACACCACATAATGGATGCCATGGTATGGACCTCACATGACAGCTACAGATATGGAGAAGGACACAGTGACATGTACAACACTGTGACAATGCACTCAAACACATTACCAATGCACAGTGACTGACAACACCACAGAGTACACATATACTACCCACATAGAGGTTACCACTCCCGGATTTACATATGTAAGTCACACCCATGACAGATGTCCAACAACCACAGTAACACCTCACACCATCCACAACCTAAATGTCTGCTGTGTGTTGTCCGTGCCACTGCAATAGAGTGCACATGTGGAGGTAAAAGTTCCTACCCACAGATAAGACATACCCTGCAATAAACCACACAGTGTTAAGAAGCAAGACTCCCCATGAGTACATGTCACACATGCCCCTTCTGAATGTTAGTCAGATAGGTAATATGCCATATGAGTCACCCTGTGTAACTGTGTGACAGCAGCAGGTACCATAACACCACATGTGTCACAATGGTCAGGGTAGCAGAACAGTATGCTGCTGTAGTCCCAGGGGCAATAGCATATTGTATAGTATTGTATTGTAATGTAATGTATTGTGTTGTATTGTATTGGTATGTTGAGGTGCCTCCTTCGTGGAGTGGAACCACTGCTGCTGTGCGCCAGTGTACAGGTACATATCCTGTAGTCAGGCTAGTGTTACATAGCACTTCTATATGTGTGTTTAGCTCCTGTCAGAGTTTATGTAGCATGCAACTGGGGATACCATCAGGTCCCATTCATGTTGTGTATTCTGCTGTCCTGAGGGTGGCTCTCACCTGGACATCTGTGATGACAGGGAGGTTACAGTCAGCTGGGATAACTATGTCTTATTTTGGGGGAGAGGGCGGGGTGACACCTGCACTGAACCTGTCTGCCATAATGTTGTCAATATCTGTGGTGTCAGTGAAATATGTGTTGTTGTGTACTATGGGCATAGAGGATGGATCCTGACCAGGTTGCTAACATAACTGAAGAAGGCCTTCTGGTTATCTGTAGTGTCCCTCTTGATTTCCCTCTCAAAGTTGCCCATGGATGTTTGTATGATGGAAAATAGATCCTTACTAGTGCTGCTCAAACATGCCCTCCCTTCATGGAATTATGCTCTGTCTTGCAGTAGCTTCCATCTTCTGTAATACAATCTGTCTATGGCTGGGGTCCACCAGACAGGATGCTGTCCCTTTGTGGAGAGTGTCTTGGTCATATATGGGATTGCATGATCCATGCATTCTCGGAGATGTCTGTAGAAAGCAATTGTGTAGGGGTCAGCATTGTGGGTTGTATCTGCCACTGGCCCAGTGGGCTGAAAGGATACCATGTCACTGTTACAAAGTGTAAAGTTTGTATCTGTAATGTTATGCACTATAGTCGTTTGTGCTGGTGGTGGAGGTGGGATATGTATATCCAGGGCAATCAGTGTGTGGTCAGCTCACAGTAGTTGATGATGTAGGCCATACAGTACCTAGATACAAACCCCCAGAGTGAGGAGGTGCTCTTGACCTGAATCAGTGTTCTGACTGCTGGGGTTTGGTAGTATGTCGTATGGAGTGTGCCAGGTACTGTTGCACAGTTGCTGGCTGAGCACTGATACCTGGCCATCTACATGTGTATCCACAAATAGACAGACAGATGCTACATATGTGAGATATGTTGTATCATAACAGTCGAGTAGCATGTGTAGTATGTGTGCCAAATTCTGCTGACATATATTGCTGATACCAGGTTATTTTCTTTCTCAGGTACATGGCCCACCCACGGAATCCCACCTACTCCACAGCTGAGGATGAGGAGATACACCAGAGCCTGGTGCGGGATTATGCAATACTCTTTTCCTGCACCAGCCAGAATCAGCAGGAGAGGGCTGCACTATGGCAAGACCTTGTCCGTCGGGTAAATGACATAGGCATGCATAATAGGACATATGAGCAGGCACGACATCACTGCAGTGATTTAATCAGACATGTCCATCAGCGTGCGTCGGATATCCACAGGCAACAGGTCGCCACAGGTGGTGGGGTGGCTACACATCCCCCACTCACCAGATTGGAGGGACTACTCATGAGTGTAGTGGCTCCAGTCCGCCAGCAACAACAACAGCAGCAGACCTGCATTATGATGGAGGCTGGAGCCACGCAGCAGCAAGACAGTGAACATGCAGGTAATATGCCATATGTATAGTTGACTGTTGTGTACACTGGTAGTTAATGCATGTGTGAGGTGTGTCCTTGGTTTGTAGCTGTCACCATAGTATTTAATGTGCAAGTGTGATATCCTCAATATTAGCAGCTGACCTGTGAAAGGCGACTGTTGTACTACTGACCTGTATCATACTCAGTAACAATGGCACAGTTGTGCCCACTGACATTAGTTTCTTCACATCTGCAGGACCCTCTGGTATAACAGCAATGCAGCCTATCCATGCTGGTGAGTGTGTATTAACAATTCCTGTAATAGTGTTGATAGTAATAGTACTATTTGGCTCACTTAGTAGTGCTCTTTGTATGCATGTAGGTGTGTCTGTGTCTGTGTGTTGATATCATGCATACTGAGTACTGTACAATTGTGTGAAACTGTGTGCATGTGTGCATGTGTGCACCTGTGCACCTGTGCACCTGTGCATGTGTGCATGTGTGCATGTGTGCACCTGTGCACCTGTGTACATGTGTGCATGTGTGCATGTGTGCATGTGTGCATGTGTGCACCTGTGTACATGTGTGCATGTGTGCATGTGTGCATGTGTGCATGTGTGCACCTGTGTACATGTGCACATGTGTGCATGTGTGCATGTGTGCATGTGTGCATGTGTGCATGTGTGCACCTGTGCATGTGTGCATGTGTGCATGTGTGCATCACTGGTAATGTGTAGACATTGTAAACTGTGTTTCCTGTTTCCCTCCCACAAGGTTCTGTTGCTGCTCTGGTGTCATGTAGCAGGGAACCTGAATCAGGTGCCGTGGGTACTGATAATGATGACATCTGTGTAATGGCACAGGGAAGTATGCCAGGGTCCGCCATTGGTCAGCCGATTGACAGTACACAGCTGTCGACCCCATCAATGCGCACAGTTATCCTGCCAATACACCCTTTGTCACCAATGTCCCTAGGTGATGGACAGCATACAGTGGGCATTGACCAGGGTAATGTGGTATCTGTGGCACATGCCTCCCCACACAGCAACCATGGGCATGGCCCAGAGATGGTACCACACAGACAGATGTCCAGGGGTTCTCGTGGGAGCATCCATAGGCGTACTGCCCCTGTCAGATGTGCCCACAGAGGTCTTACAACCTCAGCTATGTTTCGGGCTGTCATGCAGGCACAGTCACGTATGGAACGGTACACCAGACAGGGTCTGAGGGAGCTGACAGCATGTTGCACAGCCATGACTGACAGTATGCGTGACATTGCGGCTGCCATCCGTGATTTCACCGATGTCATAAACAGACGTTGTGGGGACATATTAGACTGGTTCCACAACTACATGTCCATGAGCCAGGGTGATGGTGGGCTGTTGAGGCGTCGACGTGGCCGTATGCCAGCAACAGCAGCAGCTGGCAGTCATCACGGATGACAACAGGGCCGCGGCCACCCCCATAGTGCCAGCAGCAGCCTCAGCAATGCTGGGTCTGTGCTGTCATCAGACCGCCCCAGGAGACCACGTGCACGTGGCTCTGGCCGGGCCCGACAGGGATCTGTGTCCAGTCAACGAACACCTGCTTCTGATGACAGTACCCAGTCTGGGTTGGTACTGGATACGGTCTGTAGCACCCCTGCAAGGCACAGGTACCGTGTCCGTGGCCAGAGACACTGATCTGTATGACCTGGCAGGTACAGTCTGTGGCTGTCCACAAACACCAGTATATGGCAACCATGAGGTGGAACTGTGTGCATCCATACACACATGCGAATTGACAACACCTAGGGCTACCGCATACATGCACACACTGCATCAACATTGCCCCACCTTCTACTGCTGTCCCTCACCAACACACATACACATACATGTCAATTGGTGGTATCGGTGGCTGACTCAGGCATACCAAGTTCACACCCTGTGCATATGACGAAACTGTGCCACCTCCTGCAATCTGTAACAACTGTGCAGGTACAGGTTAACATGTTGCTGATGCACAGGGTGACCACGTAGATGTGTAGTAATAGTATCATGTTGTTAACAGTACTGTGTGCTGAATTAATTGTGGGTATATCACAGCATGCCTGATGCAGTAAGTGTGTGATTGTCATGTCCTGTTGTCTACACCCATGGTAAGTACCATAGTGTATCATCTGCGCATGTTGGCATACTGGTGGTAATGATGTCAACAGAAGGCTACATACATAGGTAGCACAGGGGATAAGGTAATGAATGTAGTAATACGCAATGATGGACATGTAAATTGCAAGTGGCATGTTGCCCACACTGGACTCTGCAATGCAGATGTTTGAGGATGTTGATATGTGTGCAGTACTACACGACTGGTACAGGACACACAGGAGCACCCTAGCACTGCATGCTCACATCTCATACCATGCTAGACAGCCCCAACACACAAAACTAACTGTCACAGGAGGGAGAGTCCCCATATATGTCAGGGATACTGTGGTGGCAGGCCAGGTAGCATATATCCTACTAAGTATGGAACCACTGAGTGAAGGCTCAGTGTCTGTTATTTGACATGTGTATTACTGCAGGTATGAGCACATGGGTTTCCATCCAGTTATTGTACATCCTGACAGTACATGGTCTGTACACTTGTGTGCACTGAGACTGGACCCTAGCCATCTGACCTATGTATTTCCATGTGCATAGTGCCTGCATATTTGCAGTGTTACCTACTGGAACTGGTACAGCTTGTTTGTTGTACAATGGACTACATGCAGCCCTGTTTACTGTAGCTTTGTTTGCATGCATGTTTGCTTGCAATTACCCTGGAATACTGATCACACCTGCAATGCATAGTTATAGAGCTTCTGTGGACTCCTAGTGCCATCTGCATAGCTTACTATATGTATGTCCATGTCCCACTTGACAGGATGTCACTGTTTGTCCTGTTCACATGTACATTGCCTGTGACACAGTGCATATGACTTACCTGGCATGAGTCCACGTGAGCAGTCATATATGCTACTGCTAACTAATCACAGGCACTACACCTTCACATATTCATCTTCTGTTGAACTACCTGCTTCGCTAGGGACGGCCTGCACCTGTCACCTCTGGGCTTTCAGATATTGGCAAAGGCTCTTGCTACCCCCATAGTGCCTATGTTAGGCAAGGCTCAAATGACAAACCCACCTTCATAGGTATCACAAGGGATAAGAAACTAAGAGTAATGCTACCCAACGCCAGAAGTCTAAACCTCCAGATGCATGCACCCAAAACACTCCTTGGCATGGAGAACATCGATATCTGTGCAGTAACAGATGCCTGGTTCAGGGCTACTGAGAGCACACCAGCACTACCAGGTTTAACCTGGTTGATTTCTTTGAAACAGTCACCAAGGCCATTGACGAGGGGAAGGTGGTTCACACAGCCTACCTGGACCTCGCAAAAGCCTTCACAACAATACCCCACTTGGGCATTCTAGAGAAGCTCACCAGCTTAAATATAAGCCCCTATGTCACTAGATGGATTGCACAGTGGCTCAAGGACAGAACCCACATGGTTAGAATTGCTGGAGCCATGCCAGACTCCAAACCAGTTACGAGTTGTGTCCCACAAGGCTCAGTCCTGGGACCCCTCTTGTTTGGTATATATTTATTGGAGGTACAGGCCAACACGGACGGACTGTGGCTGACCAAATATGCAGATGACTGCGAACTGGCCACCATAATCGACTCTCCAGCCGACACAAGCATCTTCCAAAGGGGCATCATAGAAACAGACAACTTGTGCCAGAGCCATGGCCTTCAGCTGAACAGTGTTTAGAAAGGGGAATGTGCATCCTGTAGTCTGTTCACCTAGTTGCCAAAAGGGACATTGTCCTCACACACACTAACCCCCCTCAGCCAAAAACACACACTTGCCATTTGCAGGATTCAAACCCCTATCTGACTATGTTATGACACTTGAGACAGACACATTAGCAGAGTGTGCTATTTGCATTTCTGGAAGGTTTCCCTTCTCTTGCTATACTTATAGGGTGCTGACATCATCAGTGTTTAGAAAGGGAAATGTACATCCTGTAGTCTGTTCTCCTAGTTGCCAAAAGGGACATTTCCCTCATACACACTAACCCCCCTCAGCCAAACACACACACTTGCCGGATTCAAACCCCTGCTTAACTATATTATGACACTTAAGATGGATGCATTAGCAGAGCGCGCTATTCGCATTACTGTGAGGTTTCCCTTCTCCTGCTATACTTATAGAGTGCTGACATCATCGGTGTTTAGAAAGGGGAATGTGCATCCTGTAGTCTGTTCTCCTAGTTGCCAAAAGGGACATTTCCCTCACACACAATTGCACACACACTAACCCCCCTCAGACAAACACACACACTTGCAGGATTCAAACCCCTACCTAACTAGGTTATGACACTTGAGACGGACGCATTAGCAGAGGGCGCTATTCGCATTACTGGGAGGTTGCCCTTCTTCTGCTATACTTATAGAGTGCTGACATCATCGGTGTTTAGAAAGGGGAATGTGCATCCTGTAGTCTGTTCTCCTAGTTGCCAAAAGGGACATTTCCCTCACACACACTAACCCCCCTCAGACAAACACACACACTTGCCATTTGCAGCATTCAAATCCCTACCTAACTATGTTATGACACTTGTGACAGACGCATTAGCAGAGCGCGCTATTCGCATTACTAGAAGGTTTCCCTTCTCCTGCTATACTTATAGGGTGCTGACATCATCAATGTTTAGAAAGGGGAATGTGCATCCTGTAGTGTGTTTTCCTAGTTGCCAAAAGGGACATTTCTCTCCCACAGACTTACACACACACCAACCCCACTCACTCACAGACTGAGCATTTGTAGGATTCAAACTCCTACCTAACTATATTATGACACATGTGACAGATGCATTAGCGGAGTGCGCTATTCGCATTACTGGGAAGTTTTCTTTCTCCTGCTATACTTATAGGGTGCTGACATCATCGGTGTTTAGAAAGGGGAATGTACATCCTGTGGGGAGGCAGACACCAAGCACACTCTGGCTAAGCTGTCATTCCCTAGGGCAAACAGCCTAGTGTTGACCTCTACACCCATATGTTTAATTGTCAAATGCACATTATTTGTTGCTGATAGACTGTTTGCACATCTTTATTGCCATAGCATTCCCTGTTTGTATGAACAACTTGTGCATCTGTGGAAGATGTTTGCATATGGGAGGGATCCACTATATCACGTATGTCTCTGTAGTCATTTAACTGTGTGCACTGGGCAGACTGCTGTAATGTGGTTGGTTCCTGGAATAACACGTAAAAATACCAGATATGTGTGTCCAACTGCTAAACTGAGATTTGGCCTAAGTGTGTGAGCATGCCCAGTTCAGCCTTCCCATGGCATGTTGTCTGACATATGTCTCATTTATCAAAGTGTGTGAGCATGCCCAGTGTGAGCATTCCATATGTTGGACTCTGCAGCCCACCACATTTGTGGATGAGTGTGAACTTCAACAAATATCACCCATTTATGGTTGTGTGTTGTGTATCATGTTGTGTAGTTACTGTACAACTGCTTTGTGTGTGAACACAACAGGATTATACTGTGCCTGCAGTGTTTTCATGGGATACTTTGCATACAGTTGTCAACATCCTTTCACACTGACCTAACACTGTAGTACTGTATAGTGTACTGGTAGTACTTTGACTGTGGTGGACAGTATCCTGGGCTTTAGTGCTATCACTGCTTTACATTTCGATAGTGAGCACAACAGCCTGGTTAGGGGCCAGTTGTGTACATCTGACCATGTTGCATTCTGTTCAGATATGAACTACTTAAACCAGGCTTGTCCAACATTGGTAGTGTATTCCACAACATAGGTGTACATTTGCAAACACTAGCGATGTGCCCTAGTCCATGTCTAATGCTAGTTGGAGAGTGTGTTTGTCCTTCAACACACATTGTAAGTGGAGTTTGCCATGACATATGTCATGGTTAGTATACTGTGCCTCTGTCTACCTGTGACATGACAGTGATACCCAGGATAAAGCTACCATCTCCCATCCACTCATCAAGATTCCTATTGAGGAAGATTGATAAGTGACTCTATGGGTAGCCTGTACTGGGAGTTCACTCATGGGTGGGGGTGGCTTCTGTGTTATGGATCATGCAGTACAGCTTGTCCTATGTAAGTCAGTGCTGGGGTTCAGGTCTATCATGTGCATAGCTCACTGCCATTCAGATTGTACAAGGTGCAGCATGTTTATTGATACCAGCAACACAGGCAACACATGGCATCTGTGCAAGCTCTTTGATACTCCTGGTGAGGTACTGTTGGGGACTTTACGGTTGATGGAGGTGTCTGCTGAGGTACATCCCACAGGGGCTATTGTAGTCAGTTGTACTGCTGATGAAGGATGACTACAGAGCCACAATGACCTCCCCTTATCTAGATCTGACAACCTTCATGATTAGGTGGGTATATGGTATGTTTCTGTAAACACTACAGCACATGTTTGTCCAATGCAGGATATCTATCACCTTGTGTCCCCAGGTCTCTCATTACATGTTAACTACATAATGGGTTAACACCTATGTGGTAATTGGTGGGCACTTACTGTATATCCACGGGGGTTGACTATACACTTTTCTGCAATTAGCTTGCTGACATGGCTATGGCACCAGTTGTCTGTTTCTATGTGGCCCTTTTGTGGGATGCTTGTGTCAGCTGGTGAATCATATGTGGTGAGCAGTTTGTAGTCCTCTGCAAACATGTTCGGACACAGTCCTTCCATGTTTGCCTGTACCAATGGGACATATATCCCAGACGAGGGAGATCCCAGGACCAAGCCTTGTGGGATGCCAATTATATCTGGTTTGTAGTCTGACATGGCTGCAGCATGTCTGACCATGTCTGTTCTGTCCTTGGTCTGGTTTGCAACCCCTCTACTGACATAGGGGTTTATATTTAAGCTGGTGAGCTTATCTATAATGAACATGTAGGGTATTGTATAGAAGCCTTTGCAAGGTCCAGCTATGCTGTGTGGACCACATTGCCCTCATCAATGACCTTAATGACTGTTTCAATTGAGTCAAACATGTTTAGGGGCAGGATCTGCACTTAAGAAAGCCACACTGGGTAGGGTCCAGTGTCAGTAGGTCCCCAATATCTTTATGTCTGTGGTACATGCTGATCCTTTCGATAGCTGTGCAGACCGAGCTTCTCAGGATTCTGGGGTAGTAGTTTTCAGTATCCATTCAGGCAACACCTTTGTTGAGAAGGACCACTGTTGTTGTACACTGCCCTTTGGGTACATATTCTGTGGTAAGGCTGACATTGAGCAGTAGTGTGGTTTGGCATTCCATTCATCTTGGAGTCCATGTTGCACTAAGCCCAGGACACCATCTCATACCATTGCTGCTGTGTGTTTTGCTTTGTAGATGTTGGCTGTTACCTCAGCATCTGCAATGTCAGGGGCCAGCAGTCTGCTGGGATAGATATTCTGCATTTGGGGGTTTGCACTGCACCTGTCAGGATGTATGTTGGCAATATGTGTGTGTGTTTGTGATATTTGTGTGATTCAGAGCATATCTGTGAATTCCCAACATGGTTCCTACCATCAGTTGTGAAAGCCTTGGGATTATCCTTAGTGTCCTGTACAATTTGTATCTTCATAGGTTCATAGGTTCATACTAGGCTATCCACCCTAGGGCATTTGTTAGCCTAGCCAGAGTGTGTGTGGCTTTGCCACCCCTTGCTATGTGAATATTATGGCCATTTATGATTTGCTTTGCTGTGCCTCTGTCTGGACATGACACAGTGAAGACCCCAGTGTAACTCTACAATCATCCATCCACTTGGCAAGATTCCTGTTGAAGAGTGTCAGTGAGGGGCTCTGCCTAACATGGAGTGGGATTCTGGTCCAGGGTGTGGGGAGCCTCTGGATTATGTATCTGTCCCACCAGCACATTCTATTTCATTATTTGTTGAGGTTGACATCTCTCACTCTCACAGCTCCGATGGCTTTGAGTTTTCTGGGGTGGAGCATGTCCATAACTCCTGTGTTGGGCATGGCCTTCTACAACAGGCATGCAATGCCTCTGTGTAGGCAGTATGTGACTGCATTCAGCTGGGGTGTCTACAGCCAGGCAGCATATGACATATATTTGAGACCCTTTATCCTCTTGGTGAGGTACCTTTGAGGTCTTTCTAACTGCTGCAGGTGTCAGGTAAGGTACATCCCATATGAGGCATTGTACTAGATTATGGGTGTGATAAGAGAACAGTATAGGGGCACAATGACCTCTGTTGACATAGATGTGAATCCTTTCCTGATACGGTGTCAAATGTAGACAGTCTTCCTAGCCACATTGGCAATGTGGGTGGCACATAACAGGTTATTGTCCACTTGTGTCCCTAGGTCCCTGGTTACTCCTTCCATACATAATGGTTTACCACCTATGTGGTAATTTGTGGTACCTTGTTTGGTATTTGGTGGGACATTCATACTGTCCAGTGTCTTCAGGACGGCTGGGTGGGGTTCCTGTGTGTGAGAGTGTGGTCTGTAGCATGCTACAGACTGTACAGCAGTCTTGCCTACAGTTAGTTGCACATGGGTGGACTCCAATGCCTTGTGCATTGTCAGTTACCTGGACGTATGGGTGTCTGTGCTGAATATGGATACTCACCCTCCTTTTATGTTTTGTTCCAGGTTTTGGGGCCATGACACATGATATGTGGTATAACCTGGTAGTGCTGGTGTGCTGTCAGGAGGCTTGCAGCAGGTTTCTGTCACTGCACAGACATCGATGTTCTTCATACTGGGGATGGCCTTGGGAGCATGCATATTGCGGTTTACACATCTGGCATTGGTCAGCATTACCCTTATGTTTCTTTCCACTTATGTTTTCTAGGGTGGTGGGTCAGTCTTTTCAGCCTTGCCTACAAAAGGCTCTATGGAGGTGGCAAAGGCCTTATCCAATATCCAGACGCCCAGGGGTAACAGGTGCAAGCCATCCCAAGAACAGCTGCGTGGCTTGTCAAGCATGACATCCCAAGCAGACAGACATTGGATCCCCTTGGAATGACACCAGTAAGTGTGCCACTTGCTATGACTGATCATTCCGTGTTTGTACTATTCCGTGTTTGTACTGTGGCATTATTCTTGGTAAGGGTAGGATGCTGCAAACGGTGAGTGTCATACCGGCCTGGACTACATAATCAGAGAGCTCATCTATATCTCTTTTCATGTAGTCTAGGGAGGTACATCTCAGGTCATTCACGCCAGCATGGACTATGACTGCATCATATTTCTACTTGCTTTGGAGTGACCTGCATACTTCTGTTATGTGGCGTATTGTGGCAGCCTACAGGCAGCTTACTGTACCCTTTCCCTTGTTCAGTCTGGTGTGCGGGACAGCAGTGTGTCTGACTATGGAGTCACCTATTACAACTGTATCAGGCATGTTGTTTCTCCTTCTGGCCTGTGACTGTTTGGCACACCAGCTTTGTGTACTATGTGTTGCATGTGCTATGTTTGGAGGTTGTTTGATTGGGTGTCTGCTTTAGAGGCCTCTGTTGGTGTGCTGTGTTTGTAATTTGTGCCTCCGGGAATGTTTTTCTGTGTTTATGTGTTTGGTTTGCAGTTGTGATAGGTCTATGTGGGACTGTGTTTGTGGTGTGTGTGGTTACCTTCTCCTCCTGACTAGTTTTGGGAGTACTGAGTTGAGGGAGCTCAGCCTCCATTTTGGATAGATGGTTGCATCTCTCACATATATTTGTATTTCTTGGGTGTAGTTGGGGGTTGTCTGTGTACTTGGGGCAGGTGTAACATTGCCTCAGGATTCACAGATTCAACTTGTTGTGGCTGGCCTTAGTGGATTGTATGTGTGGACAGATTTTATTGCCATACTACTGATCAGTGATTACTTCATTGTTTATGTTTGCTCTATCATGTAGTAGCTTCCTCATTCTCTTGCATGGTTTGGTTATGGCTGGTGTCCACCATGCCAGATTCCTGCGTGTATGGCATTGTGTCTTGTTTTAATTTAGGATTGCATAATCCAAGCATTCTTGGCAGTGTTCATGGAATGGCTGTATTACAGGTTCTGAGGTGTGGCCCATATTTTGCACCTGCACAGGACCTTTAATGGATTCCACATCAGTTTGGAGGAGTGCAAATATTGCTTAACACATGTTTTCCACTGTGGTTTTCTGGCCAGGGACTGTGGTCAGGATTTGTATATCCAGTGTGATTACTCTATGGTCTGGTTTTACCAGTGAGCAATACACTTCTCATCTTGCCATCCAGTACCCATGTTGCTGATTATCACATCCAGTATGCTTACCCCTCTTGTGGGAGTGGTACGTTGCTCCTGGGCCTTTTGGTTTATGGATTCTATGAACTTTTGTCCTACACTGTTGGAGCTAGTATAATGCTCCCAGTCTATGTCTGGGTATTTTCAGTCACCCAATATAATGTGGTTTGGAGGACTTGATATATTCATGTATTCCAGCATAGGCCAGGTGCAGTTCCTGGTGTTGGGACAGTAGTCTGTAACAGGCTATAAACTGTGGGGCAGTTTTAGCCACTGTTACTTGACCATGGCTAGTCCATGCTGCTTTTTGTTGTGGTACCAACATGGGGGTGTGGTTATCCTTGACAATTCTTGCTAGTCACCCTCCTTTTGTAGCTTGTTCCATGTTTTGAGGCTGTACAGCACAGTATGAGGTGTAACCTGGTAGTGTTAGGGTGCTGTTGTGAGCCTTGACTCAGTTTTCTGTTACAGCAGAGATATCAACATTCTCCATACTGGGTGAGTTTAGACTGCATGCATCTTGCTGTTTCGACTTATCCCTTATCTTATTCTTATCCCTTCTGATACCTATGGAGATAGGTTTGTGTTTTGAGCCTTACCTATTCAGGGCACACTGTGGGTAACAACAGCCTTTGCCAGTATCCATACGGCCTGCACTGATAGGTGCACGCCAGTCCTAGCAGGTGGTGCATCATGTCATGCTCAGCATGTCATCCCAGACTGACACACATTGGATCCCCTTTGACTAACTGCGATACTTCAGTCAATTATTGCACTTGATCATCTCATTGTCATGTTGTGGCATGATGCTTGGTGAGGGTAGGATGTTAGTCAGGGTCCTCAGGTGTGCATATAGTACATGGTGTTACATTACTTAACACATAGCATTCATGCCTCAGGTGGTGCTGCAGGGCTGCCTCTGTCGGATGCGCATATTACACTTCCCTGTACATGTTTGAGAGCAGGTTGTGTCATGTTAGGCATCCCTGTTACTATATGAGTGAGTCAGAGAGGGGTATCATTCCCAGGGTTCCTACTGAGCCAGTGTATGTGCTATGCGTTGCCTCTTTGCCAAGGCCAGGGCATACTGGGCATGCCTCCTTCTGCCTACTGGGGCAGGCTCAGGTTGTTCCTCCTCCGAGTCACGCTCTGCCTGTGATGGCCTTGGTAATGGTGGGGGGGCTGTTTGGCCCGGCCCTATGCTGGTCCTGCTGTTTTCGCAAGATCATATTATGTAGCATAGCACATACCATGACAATTTGGGTACATGTAGTTGGTGTGTACTGCAAGGCTCCACCAGATGTGTTCAGACACCGGAACTGTGACTTGAGCAGCCCAAACACACGCTCTGTTACATTACGTGTTTGTGCGTGTGCCTCATTATGGCATTCATGTTCAGGTGTGTGTGCATTTCTGATGGGTGTCATCAGCCACGGCTCCAGTGCATAACCTGCATCCCCCACTAGGTGTCCATGCGGGATGTCCCCATTGGCAAATGTCTGGTACAGCTGCGTCAAATGCCAGATGTGGGAATCATGGTAGCTCCCAGGACAGCCAGCACACACATTCATTATTATGCCTTGGGCATCACACACGACCTGGCAGTTGATGGAGGGGAAGCCCTTGCGGTTGATGTATGCCCTACCCTGCTCACCGGCTGGTGCTTTGATGCGTATGTGCGTGCACTCTATTGCACCCACTACCTCAGGATATTCCGCTATTTGCTGGAAGAGACGCATATTGCTGGCCAATACCTCACGGGCATTGGGGAAATATACATGATCACCGACATGTGCTGACATGGCATCCAGGAACTGGTGCAGTACCCTGGAGGCTGATGCCTGTGATATCCCCATCATATCACCAGTTGGTCTCTGGAAGGTACCTGTTGCGAGTATTCTTAGGCCAACACATACCTTGGTTTCCACTGGGATGGGTTCCCCTCTGTTGGTTCTGTGTGTGAGGCGTGGCCTGCACAGCTCCACTATTTGCTGCAGGAGGTCTCTGTCCACTCTATAGTGCTCTACAATCTCCAGCTCATGTAACCCGTGGCAGGTGACCCTGGGCCTGTACACTCTTCTCCGTCTCCTCACTGTGGGTTGTCTGGCACCATCTGCATTGTCACCACCCTCAGCAAGTCGCCTATGTCTCATTATGACAGCTATGGCAGCCCCTAACATTTCTGCTCTGAGTTCAGCTTTTTCAGTTTTCACTTCTGATAACTTAACTCCTGTCTTGCAGTGTCTCTTGAGAGAAACATCCTGCACTGCTGTTTGCAGAGTTTTAAGTGCTGGGCTGGGCTACTATTCTGCCTGTGTAATTGCCTGCATCTAATTGTTTTCACCTGCTAGCTCCAGCAGTATTCCCTGCTAGCTTCCTACTAAATCTGTTGCTTCCTTTTTCCTTTCTGTTTCCTCAGGGTGGAGCCATGTGTAAACCAGCAGAAACACGCTCACAGTGGCTTACACGCACGCACACATACTTACACGGTTCAGAATCTGCTTATTCAGATTAAAACGCATGCACGCCCGCGCAAACAGTGTTAAACATCTCCCAACATGCTCCCACATGCTCAGTCTGCCTTACACGTGCGCACACTGCCTTACTCGCGCTTCATGGCGCGCACACGTGCGCATACACATTCAGCAAGAAACTTTGGTGTAGGCAACAGTGTACACCTTCCATTTCTTGACTTTCTCATGCTTAGTTAGTGGCACACATCTTTCCATGATATCTGTCTGACATCTGTCATGTAACTCTGACCTCCAATGAACTGCATTTCTTTCTACCATTCCCCCCTGTGATGTCACTTATCTCCTACTCTGTTCCTCCCCCTTCTGTAACTCTTACACTACTCAGACTGTGCTCATTTGCTATGTGACAGTGGAATTCAGTATCCTTACACTCATTTGCATCAGATTGCCTACTAATGCTTAGTTACATGTCTTAGACTCAGCTTCCCCCCTTAGCAACCACTACACGGTGGCCATGTTGGTTTTGGTCTGCTGGTCCCTGCATTGACATTCCATGTATTGCATAAAACCTACATTTGTAGGTTTAAAACCTTCGTTTTTATTTTCTATACAGCGCAGCCCGTTTGCGCGGGGCTGCACTGGGTTTAAATCGCCGGAAAAAAACATTATATTTTTAATATATTTGCATCAGGTTACTTTGCCAATGGCCACATATTTGGCCATTGGCATGCTGCCTGACACATATGCACCCTTTATTTGATGCTGTCATGGCTCCATTGCAGTTGTTGCAGAAACGTACTCAGTTGTCAACTGAGTACATTTCTGCAGC
Organism: Protopterus annectens; assembly: GCF_019279795.1. NCBI lineage: Eukaryota > Metazoa > Chordata > Ceratodontiformes > Protopteridae > Protopterus > Protopterus annectens. The sequence goes on from NC_056729.1 coordinate 727,563,263, forward strand.
TAAAACGGCTCTTACACGGGCTGTTCTGGGCTTCCTGGATCGCTAATCATCCTCATTTGCATGCTATTCAGCTGCAAGTGAGGTGATTAGCTTATCCACGCCCACTCCGTGTAAGAGCCGTTTTAGCTTGTCTCTTACACGGACTTTGGGCTGATCCTGGATCGCGAAGGCTGCATGGAGTCTTACACTACTCTTAGACTCCGTGCAAGCCTTCGTGAATCCGGCCCACTATGTGATTATTTGGAATCTACATTAGACATCAATTATAACAACACAATTAATAAAATAAAAATGCTAACAGCAAGCTGGAAAAAAATGTTTTTGAAATTTGAAGACAGATTACAAATAATAAAAATGACAATACTTCCAAAAATAAATTACATTGGACAAGCTATTCCTATAGTACCTAACAAGAAATTTTTGAGGTAAATAAATAAAATTATATTAAACTTTCTTTGGTATCCAAAAAGAAATAGAATAGCCTACACTCATTATATTCAATCCTGGGAAATGGGTGGAATTAAATTCCCAGATCTAGAATCATACATAAAAGCTTCCATACTAAGAACTATCATTAACTGGATAGATCCTAATTATTCTTCAACATGGAAAACATTGCATACTATTATTTTTCTAAATGAAAACAAAATAACTAAAATATTGTATATTAAGTGAACAAAATAATAGGATGTGGCACATATTGACTGTTAATATTCAATATAATATAACAAAACTGACTAACTTAAATTACATAAATAATATTTATAATTTATTCAGAAGATTTATATATACTAATACAGACATTAAGATTTGGCTAGACTTGATAATACCCTTTAGCTCTACAAAATAAATTGTCACTAAAATTCATAATGTTATCCTAACTAGATGGGATGGGAAAAACTTCACTTGTTGGCAACATTGTATAGAGAATCAAGTAGTATTAAACATTCAACAAATTCAAAATATATATGATATTTCAATGGCAGATTGGTTGGTACATCAAAGCATATTATCATATGCCAAAGATCTTAACAGTAAATTTATTAATTCTCCTTATAAAACTAGTCCAAATTGGATAAGTCTAATATTTGAAGTTATTTATAACAAATATAATTGGATGAATCTAATTTCAAAGTTATACAAAATATTGATAACATATAAAACGAACCCTAATGCAGGATATTGGAATTTCATAGCAAAAGGATGTCACATCAATCTATCAATTGAAAATAAAACAAATCTTCTATGTTCTATTAAGTTAACATTTAATTTACAAGTATGGAAAATATTTACCTGGAAATATATTCACAGGGCATTTATTACACCTGATAAACAAGCCAGATTTAATTCACTTGATAAATCCATTTGTTGGAGATGCTCTTTAAACTGTAAAGCTGATTGGTCTCATATATTTTTTGATTGTATTAACATTAAAAAATTCTGGGAAGAAATTACTATTTTTCTCCAAGCTATATTCACAGACACCTTTATTTTAACTAAATCTTTAGTCCTCTTAAATGTTAATGATACTACTGAAATTAATAAAAACAGATCTATATCTACTTTGGTCCATACTAGCTGTGGCAAGGAAATGTATAACTAGAAAGTGGAAGTCTTCACAAGAACCTACTCTGGAAGAATTCTTGAGATTGTTGGAAGAAACAGCGACATTAGAAATTAAGGTGAAAGAATCGAGAATTTCTCCTAAAACATGGATAAACAATCCTTGGGAAAAAAATTCTGCTCTTATTGAGACATTAAAACTGAACTCTAACTAATTAATGTGTAACATTATACTTTATTGATTGAATATTATATATTGTTTTATTAATTTCATATTTTTATTGTTTTTTTGTTCAGGTCAATTGTAGATAGTGTATATAAAGGCTTATAATACTTGTTTTCACTGATGATTGCATTGTTAAATATTATAATATTTGGAAAATAAAAATTATTTGAGAAAAAAAAAGAATTTAAATATAATCTCTCTCTCTCTCAGAAGGTAATAACTGTGGAGGTTGTCATTCTGTCCTCCCGTGAAATACACCTACTTAGCATTGATCCTCCCATCTGATTGTTTTACAACTCTGGTTATATCATAAAACTGTTTTCATTGCTGACTTTTAATGTCAGGATTGTTCCTGACTCATTGTGTAAAAACTAGTTGCTACTTCTTTGCTGCATAAGCATTTAAAAACCCTAGTCCCTTCCAAATTAAGCCTACAATAAGTCCTCTGCAGACTATCCTCTCCAACTCAGCTGTTGCAATGTTTCATTTGGATCAAAACTGCCTTGCAGATCTAGATTTATCACTACATCTGGTGGCATAATCTCTGTAGCTTTGTCCTCCTACATCTGGTGGCATAATCTCTGCAGCTTTGTTCTCCTACAGATGGTGGCATAATCTCTGCAGCTTTGTCAACTGCTCCCATGTTATTTTGAAAATCAGTTACATTATAACCAGAGAGTCACAGACGTACACTGAAACTGTATCAGTCCACACAGCTGTCTTCTCTGATATTCTGTAATTGTGGACTGTATTATACAACCATCCTTACCACTGTCGCTACTTTATGACAAGGTCAAATGTCTGTTTTTTTCTGTGTCTGTCTGTCCATAAGTGCCCCTGCCAAGCTTCCATTACTAGTCTGTATCAATCCCATCTTGGATCTTCCCTGAAAACTGGCCATAGACATTGCTGGCTCAATATGATCTTCTAAAGGAAAATAAATGGGAAACAAACTCATTCACAGATACCACAAAACTTAGCAGTCAACTTATTACAAATTTTAACATAGTGGATGTATGGTCATCAAAAATTATATTTTTTTAGCAACATTCATTGATATGGCAAAAAGGACAAGTGGAAGCCTCTAGTAAATATGTCAAACCAAAACAGTTATATAGCAATGAAAAAAAATCAGACTGTTGACCACAAGTATTATTACATCATCTTCATAATATCTTGTTAGAATTTCATCTCATTAAAAAAAATCAACTCATCAAAAAAGAACCCATCAAAGATGTTCCTCAAAAGTACCTAGAAATCAAGCATTTTTGCAGGGAATGTAACCACCTGTTTCCATACCTTCTTACATAATGTACTGCACCATGGATGAATCAACAAAGGAAGAATAACAATTATGAGTTGAAGCCATAATATGTTATGTTTTCCATCACCTTTCATAGGTCAACAGCCTTTGATGGCCAGACCTGTACTTATCTGCACATTGCAGTTCAAATACCTGACAGAATGTCCCTAAGGATTTTCAGGTGTGCCAGATGCTCACAGCATTTTTACTGTTTTCATTCTACCTGTCCACAGCCCAGAAAATAGTTGTAAGAACATAGCAGAGTTACACGTTTTTTATAGCTGGATGACAGTTTAATGGTGACAAAATCTACAATAGAGTTACAACAGCACCTTTCTGTAGTTGAAAGTAGCTTGTCATTTTGGGAATTTTGATCAACATGTAAAAGTCCTTCATACAACTGGGTTACTGTGGGAAGTTTTACAGCTAACATATTCAATGTGGCTTCTCACTCAGATATCTGGATTATAAAATACAATATTAAGACAATACATCAGGAATGCAGACATCCAGGAAGTCATCAAAAGAAAGAAGGAGTGCAGGAAAAAATGAGAAATAGAAACAACGGACCAGACTTAGCCAAAATACTGGTTGGCTAACAGAGAGGCTAAGAGAGGAGTTGTAAAGAAAGAAATATAAAGAAATGTAAAGGAGACAGCCAGACACCCTTCATAAGGGATGCTCGCAACAACCTGCTTACCAGTCCTCAGGATATCAGAGGGAGATGGAAGGAGCACTTCCAGTAGCTTTTGAATGAAGAGAACCCCACAGAAGATGTACTGCCCCAAATACAGCCTATGATGAAAGAAGAGCAGGAGGTCATCATATTAAAAGTAAGAACAGCATTAAGGAAAATGAAGTCAGGGGAAAACAGCAGGCTCAGGTGAGGTCACAGTAGATATGATCAAAATGTTGGTGAGTTAGGGGAGAAATGACTCCTGAGGGTACTCTTAGCAGTAGGGAGAGAAAAACATATCCCAGATGACTGGAGAATAAGCATACTAGTGTCCATGTTCAAGAACAAAGGGGATATCTATAACTGTGAGCAGTACAGAGGTATCAGACTCCTATCACACTGCATGAAAGTTCTGGAGAGGGTAATTGATACATAAAGTAAGCAGTTTGGATTCAGATGAGGATGCAGCACAACTGACCCAATGTTTGCAGTGAGGCAAGCACTTGAGAAGAAGCTAGAGATGAGGAAAGAGTCCAACTGGGTATTCCTAGACTTGTAAAAAGCATATGACAAGCATATGACAAGGTCCTGTGGTGGTTCAAAGTCCCAGAAACATTGGTAGAATTAGTCCAGGCTATGTACAAGGACCCAATGACACAATTATGAACAGTGTTTGGTCAAACATTGGGGTTACTAGTGGAAGTGGGTACATACCAGGGCTCAGCTCTGAGCACACTGCTGTTCATACTGGTGATGGACTACATTAGCAGACAGGATGAATGGGACAGGTCAACAGAATTGCAGAATGCAGATGATGTAGCATTACAGGCAAATTCTGAGCAAGAACTTCAGCAAAAGATAGAGGAATTTAATGCAAAATTGAAGGCACATGGGATGAAACTGAATATACAGTTAAGACAGTTGTAATGGCAGCAAATGAGAGAAATGACAAAAAGCTGAGAACTGAGACAGAAGAGAAAATAGTTCAATAGGTTAACAGTTTCAAGTATCTGGGAGGGGTGGTTGAGGAGAATGGAAGTCTGAATGAGGTCAAAGCTAGAATCAGAGGGGCTGCAGCCAACTGGCATAGCGTGTCAAAGGTAGCATATGGCAGAAGAATGCCAAAGAAGCTGAAAAGTAAGGTGTGCAAAACAGTAGTGTGACCAGTACTACTGTATGGTATAGAAGCCTGGGCAGTAAAGACAGAGCAGCTGAGGAAGCTAGACGTGATGGGGATGAAGTGGCTGAGACAGGTGGTAGGATGTACTCTGTGGGACAGATGAAGAAATGAGGACGTCAGAGCTGAAGCCAAAATAGCTGCAATTGCAAAAAAGGTCAAAGAGAACAGATCACAGTGGTTCAGGCAGATGTGCAGGAAAGCAGAAGACAACCTGGTGAAGAAGATTTGGGACAGACAGGAGGAAGACAAAAGGAAACAAGGAAGTCCAGGAAAGAGGTCAATGGATTGTGTGAGAGGAGACCTGCGACAGGCCGGCATGAGTGTCAAAGAAAGTAAATGAGTGGCATTGAACAGAGAGAGAGATGGTGACTGTTGACATGCTACCCCGACCACATATAGATAATAGGAAAAAGGGGGATGACGATGATGATGATGATGAAGATGACTTCAGGGCTGTGAGGTTCATATATTCATGTATCTTGATAGCACCCAGCAAAAGGCTACATATAAGATATGTTCAGAGTCTGTTAAGGAATTTATTGATTCAAGCCAGTAGTTCACTGGACCAGTGTGACAGACTCATTTAAAAGATTTTTCTTTGGCCTATGCACAGCTGTTGAACAGAAACGTGTTTTTTTGACAGTAACAATATTTAGTTGGAGGAGGTGGGGAACAACAGACCCATTTATCAAAGCACACAGTGTTCAGACCCAAATCTTTCCCCCATGTTTGGAAACAGCAATTGATGTATAGCTTTCTTTTACACCATGTAGTCCTGAAAGTGCTCCTCAAAGCAGATGCACAGTTTCCCTAATTGTAATAGCACTCAGATGGCCACAGCCCTGGTTTGCATTACTGCAGTAATTAATGTGTTGCCTGCTTCTGCATTTTCTGCTTCATAAAGCACTGCTTTTGCAACAGTAGCAGAAGCTACATCCTACAAATCTGTCAGCATTTTTCATGGGAGACCTGCTACTTTTCCTAAACAGTGCATTGCCAACTGCAGAGATTATTAATGAAAGACGTCAGGGACCTTCTTTAAGGAAATCTTACTTAACCAATTGAAAGAAAGTTTCCTTTGGGGCAGAAAAGAAAGCTTTGGACCAAAACTCTTATGTAATTCATAAACTTTTGAGTAATTTGTATCAGTAAATGAGAACCTGTGCATAGTTTCTGCTTACATTCAAATATTTTAACCGATTTCAAAAATGCATTTATTTTATTTATTTATTTTACATTTTGTTACCGGGAATGGACACAAGTCCTTTTTCAGTAGAGGCCTGGGAGGGGGGTGGGGGGGCTCCACAAATGACAAAGCTTAATAAAGTACAATTTCACAGGTACGGAAGTATGATACTATACATTTTACATCATGCAGATCAAATTAAGATAATGACAGTATAAAGTAAACAACACCTATGATTAAGATGAAATAAGAAACATTATACAGGTAGAAGAATGAAACACCTTAAGCTGTACAACTAAATAACATCCGGTATGAAATAGTATTTTAATAATATAAAGTATATACTGAGAAGAAGGATTAACTCTCGAGAGGAAGGGAGAGGTATGAAGAAGGAGACTTGCAAGAGAAAGAAAGGTCTGCTGTCTGAGAGTAAGGGAGGAGTGGTTACTCTGAGTGAGCAAGAATAAGATGGCGGTAGACTAGCCTGTGGATACTACAGATAAATATTTTCTTAAAGGATTCCTTTGTCTCAGAACTCCTTACCATGCAGTTTCAGCTGCCTGTTGCTTAACATTGTATAAACAACACAGAAGGAGCCACACCAGGTAAATTCCCACAAGTTACAAAAATCCTGGGTCTGAACCAAAAACCAGCTCAAGAAACCATGGGGATTTCAGTATTATATGCATCAACAAGCTTTCATGTATGCTTTATCAACTTGATAAAGCATTAATAAAATTATACATGGTTTGCTGAGCTGTTTTTTTTTTTTTTTTTTTGGTTCTACTTAACATTTTATGGTACAAATTTTGATTTTTCCCCATTTGGATCAGCTGATTTAGTAGATTTAAAGTTATTTTTTAGAAAACTATTTTTCTGGTTTGGGCAAAGATGTGGCAGTTTCTTTCTGATTATCGAAAGCTGTGATCAGAAGGATGCAAATTGTTAAATCTGTGTACACCCTTGCTGTGGCTGTCCTAAATGCCCTACTAAAGTTTATATTTAACTCTGCAGTTTCAACACAGTGAAAAGTACAGAATTTCCTGAGCTGTGGCAAACTTAGGTTCTCCCTTCTATATTATGTTGAAAACTTAGGAAAAACTGATTTCTGAAATATATGTTTTGAGAATATGGTAGTATGTTTATCTTAGATGCACATATGCAGCTTTTATATTATTTAGAGTACCAAAATGTATCGGGTGGAGTGACCAAAACCTTTTCTCCTTGATAAAGGGAAACAAAATTTGCCTGTTACTAAGTAAACCTTCTCTGCACGATTAGCCCATTTTACTGGCTTTTTTATTGCACGTCTTTAGTTAGACCATACTCTGTTAAATGTACTGCCGTGGTCATTCTCATTTTAAAAGAAAGCAGCTTTAGATACATTTGAATTTGCAGTTTTAACAAGTGTTACATATTTAGAAAAGACTTCTGGTACAATCCCCATTACAGAAACAATGCAGGTTTTGAGACAACAGTATTAGATAATATCTTGTGTTAGTTGTTCGCTTCCCACTAGCCTGGGTTAGTTTTATAACTTGCTGGGAGTTCTGCCCAAACACTATAAATACTGCTACAGTAGTCCCCTCATTAAAAAAAATGACAGAGATAGTACAGTTGTATTAGGGTTTTGTTCTACTAATAACATCCAGCCGTTGTTCCTTTTTATATCTGGAACAGGTGCTAAACAGCTCTAAGGTTCTAATTATTTACAGGAACTCATTTTGTTTATTGCATACATGTATGGTATTCATATTGCTTTACATTTATTAGTATTATAACTATTATATATGTAACAAGGAAACATATTAATTAATACTGGTTAAACATCACTATCAGGTTTGCATTGACCTTATGCAGAAAGCATCAAAGTGCTGTAAAATCAGGCCAGATTATAACTTGGTATAGAGTGTATTAGGTATAACAAAGCTCAGATATGTTCAGTTCATCCGGACTAACACATCTAATTAGAATTTGCTGTAGTTGAGGAATTGGCCTTAACCTCTGACATGTGATGATTTAAGGCAGATAGTGTACAAACTTCAGGGCTACAAGGTTTTTTTTTTTCCTGCGCGGGAGATATTAGGAGCAGAGCCTTTCTCAAAAAAAAAAAACTTTTGTAACCCAGTTAAGTACTGTCAGTACTAACTGGCAGTGATGAAACTGCATGGGACAGATGTGGTATCAGTCTGTTGTACTGTAGTCTTGCAAATGACATTGGAGTAGAAGTATAGATATTAGAAATGGCGCTACAGGAGTTTGTACCTCATACGTCAACTATTATGACAAATATCCTTACGTAATATTTCCTTTTTGGAATCATGTTTAGAAGCCAGTCAAGAGTCGATAACTGCTCTTCACAAAGCCCAGTAACACCATATTGTAAATTTATACACAAAGTGTAACTCTTTTTTCTGTACTTTTCTGGAAGACTTTGTTCTCATACTTTCTTGCTTAAATAATCTCAGAGCAAAGTCATCGATTAAAGGCCATACAGACCAATAAGCTGGCAGGACAGAAACTTTAGAAACAAATGCAACTAAACAGCATCTCCATTCTGTATTAGATGGTCTCTGTACAGATCTTTAGCACTATACACAAGGCACAATAAACTTGACATATCAGCATCAACTAACTCCTTCATTCTTATATGCTAAAAAATAATAAAAAAACTGAAGCAGGTCTGTTTATGAGACCCTGAAAATCCCCCTTTGCATATGGTACAGTACACACACACACACACACACACACACACACACACACACACGCACACGCACACACGCACACACGCACAAACGCACACACACAGATGGACAGACACATACATATACTTACATACATACAAAATTCTTGGACAGATTGGTTCATTAAGTGGCAATGATTTAATTCATTAAGTGACAATGATTTAATGCCTTAGACAGACAATCATTCTCACAACCTCACAGCAGCAAGTGTTTCTAAATACACTTTAAATATAGTTGTTAAATTTAAAAGATATCCCATTAAAACACCAATTTTCACATACTGAATTATGATTAGAAAATACTTGATTCTGATAAAAGAACCTTTTTACCCAAGGCACTATATTACTGCTTTTTAATAAATGGATTTGCCGCAGATGATGTTTATGTGTGTTTTACAAGCTGTCATCGTTGGTTTTCTTCTTGTATACCACCAGCCAGCTAGCATGATCATTGCCATTAGCAGAACATGGGCTCATTCAGGACATTTCACGAGGGTGCTACACTTATAAATGATTGTATGTTTTTGCCATCTGCTAGTCACAGGTGAGATCTACCCTCACATCTAACCACTTTCTATCAATTTTTTTAGACAAAAATAATTCAAAAAATCATGCATTAACTTTATACATATACTGTTAAACAGAAATAATATGTAGCAAAACATGTTTCTAGATATAATCATTAAGTGAAGATAAAGTATGAAATAACTGAAAAACAAAGAATTGTGATCATACCAAGTACAAATATCAGATTAAACCCAGGGACACAAAATTGTAGTCCATTTGCTTGGATGACAGCCACAAAGAGACCTCATGGCGTGTATTAAAAATATAAATGCAATACTATGTACTTCTGCGACATACTATCAAATAATAGTGTATTGATCAGTAGTATTGTATAAAAACTCACAAAGGTGTATTTAGTAACTATGATAATTATTGAACAAGAAAGAAAAATAAGGTGTAGTTTATTGGTGAACATATAATAAGCCATGAGATGGTTACTTTCAGCACTTTCTGTATGTAAGATTTGAACAGCTGACTTGCTGTCTGCAAATCATGACTGCATTTTACTATGTTTTTAATAAGATCACACTAAATATATTGACGTTTCAAGACTCAATTATGTTCTGGGTGGCTGTCGAAATATAGTCATAGAATGTATTACTTTGCTTCTAAAACAGTCAGTATAATCCATTTTGTGGTTCTTCTTTACTATTATAAATATATAGCCAAACAGAATTTGAGAATTGTCTGCTTATTTTATAATACAATACAAGAGAAACAGAGAATGAAAATGCACTTATATAGACCCTGCCCTAGAGAAAATATTTACTTTAATGAGACAAGCAGAGATAGGAATTACAGAAAATAGAAAACATTGCTTAATGACAGACACAAAGTATAAGATTTCAGCTGAGATTTGTTCACTAGGAAACATGCTACTGTGGAAGAGATTAAGAATCCTTAGTAAATGAAATACATAAGAGCTTTTCATTTCATGTTGGCTCACTGTGTCCATTCTTGTCAACTGATACTAGGAGGTTTCTGTAAATAATACCTGCTAGTGAAGGGGAAGCAAACAGCAGCATCGTATCTGACATAGACTCAAAGAATGGACATACCACTGATTCAGAAAAATAGACTATTATGACACTGTCGCACCTGGTACAAAACTCACACTGGCAAGGAAAGTGCTCTCCATGGCAAGGAAACATCACAACATAGTAGATGAAAATTAAAGCAGTTTGAAATGCCTCATTTCTGGCATAAAGGAAAGCACGTGCTTTACCACCTTCACATTGAATTCATGCTGTCTTTTTTAAGCATGGAGTATGGGGGGAAGGACATTGACTGTTGCAAAACTATTGCAACGCAGATGTGTACAGAGATTGTGTCTCTATTTAAACGTGTTGTAATTAGCATGCTAGAAATTTTTTTTCACATTATTAACAATAAAGGCATATAATAATGTACAGCTCTGCAGTACAGTATGGGTCTAGTTACAAAATAAAATGTGAATTCTATATGATGTTAACACACACAAAATGCACAGCTTAGCAATTTTAAATAACTAAGCGGTCTGATTACATATGCTAAACGTTATAATCAAGGATAATGTTATAGATAGTATGTTATGTGTCAAGTAGGGCTGAAAAAAAGTGTTTTGTGACCCTGACACTTTTGAAGTATATATATTTTGGGGCTGAAGTCCATGTATCACTTCAGTTGCTCTCCGTTTTCCTTCAGTGATCTAGAAGGAGGCAGCAGCTTAGTACATCATACTATTTCTGGCTTCGGCAAACTTGTAATGACACTTAGGACTTTGTAAAGTTGCAATGGTAATTTGTTTTTTATTGTAAAAACTCAAATGACCTTCAGCAGCTATTGATTTACAGGAAAATAATCTCATGCCTAAGTAAGGATGAGACTGCTCAGTCTGCATCACAGTTAATGAACTCAGAGATGGCATTCGACTGAAGCCATCATAATGTGTCATGCAGGCTTCATTTATGAACAGGAATGATTTCGTTTCAGTTTTCACTTGTTTTCAGAGTTTCAGTGATGACCATTTCCAGTGGCTTAAATCTCCAGCTCTGAAGTGATTAAAGAGATATTTATTTTAAAATTGTAACACATGTAATCTTAATTTCAAATTAGAGGAGATTACTTGTTAGTTACTTATTTTTCAGAAAGAATTGCACCACTATCCATTTAGTCCCAATGCCAAAGACTCCCTTTTTGTATTCAGTCCAGTCTTTGAAGGCTGTGACATAAACTGTACAATACACGGATACAACTCATTGAATAAAGGGCAATCTTTTACATGCTGTAGTAACAGGAATGAACAGTGAAGGCATAGATATTATGCATAAATAATCCAGTTCCTATATCATAAAATCCTGGGTGTTACATATTTGCTTGACTCTGGAGTAGTACAGTATGCTCACTTCAGCTACTAAGGGAGTAAGAATCAAATGAAGGACGTATCGGAATAAATATTTACAGCGCTCCTTGGTGTTTCTGCAATATATGATCTGAGATTGATATTTATTAGAATGCCATGTCTTAGGCTGGGCAAGCTGTGTTTTTGCCATGCTGCGACTCTTAGGACATTAAAATGGGTATAGCATAATTTGCTAGATTTTTGTTGCAAGATTCTCAAACTATGTAGGACTACATCAGTCTGTAGAATCTATAGGATTCTGTGCAACTTGGAAATTCAGTGCAACAGTGGTAAATTTGCAGGTGGCTGAGATGAAATTTCCCTGAGTGTCAGTTGCCTGGAGCATCTGACTAATACAATGACAGTAGCTGTTTCCCATTGGAAATCATGGCCAGAGCAATTTCTAGATGTGTGCTGGCAATGATTCCTTTGTTTTGGGAGACTTCTTCCCTCTGTGAGTTTGTATGACCATGGAGTTGGTATATATAAATTTGGGGTGTGGGGGACTTTTCCCCTACATCAGGCACTATGCAGAATGAAGGATTACTTCCCTGCACAAAACACTTGCAGTTTAATTTTCACCCTTCTGGTTTGAGGGCATTAGTTTTTTAATGTTTTGGTTTCTGAGCATTCTGACATTTGAGGTTCCTGAGGTTCCATACAACACTATTCCCGCTGACACATACAAACCCTACCTCTCTCTGTACTTGTCTCCACCCCCTGTAACCACTTGCAGTATGGTCCACTCTCTTTCTTCCTCCAGTCTTGCCTGTAAACTAAGTTAGATTGCCTATCTATCCCTCTCAGGCATTTATAGTTCACTTCTGGGCCATCACTACAAAGCAGATAGTAATTCATTTTGGGAATTATAAGTGAATCTTTGCAATTTTCCAGTCTTCTGCTTTTGTCCTGACTGCACAGTGTCTATTATAACCATGTGTTTTCATTGTGATAAATCATTGCTCTTTGCAATTTACTAGTAATCATGGAATCCGGTTGCAACCATTTAATATTTTGTAATGTCCCTCATCTCATGTAATATTGCTATAATCTAATTTTATTTTTATCTCATTTTGTATAATGTCTTGTAGACTTTCTCTCTTCTTATGTAAATTTGAGTATATACATCTGGGCTAGGTCTGAAAAAGGACATGGTTTTCTTAAATGCTAAATGAAACTCCTAAGGTGATGGCTGGCAGCTCTGAACAGCTGTTTAACAGCTATATTGAGTCAAAATGCCAGAACTGTCAAAGTTAGATCACATTCTTTTCAGACTCCATTTTGAATTCTAGCACAATACATGGCAGCAAGAAATCAATAATGCCTAACCTCATATTAATGAGACTTGTATTTTAGCCTTTTTTATTTTTTTTGACTTGGCCTACTACCTGGATCTGGGCTTCTGCATGAGCAGCTTGAATTTTATGCATCCAGTCAGCCAGTGTCAGAAACTTGTCTAGTATGTGGGATCAGACACCCAGTAGCAGCAGGAGTTTAAGTTTATCCTTGCAGCATATTAGGCTGCTTGTCCTGGGAATTGATGTATCTGTAGTGGTAGCTACACCTCAAAGTTTGTAGATCACTGAATTTGGGTTTTAAAGTGCAAACCATTGTATAATTGCATCTTTTAAGGCTATGTAAGAGCTGTTTGCCGAAACTTCCTTTCTTTTACACATACAGACATGTTTATGCCCATGCACACGCACTCACTCACACACACACACACACACACACACACACACACACACACACACACACACACACACACACACACACAGGAATTTGCTAACAATATTGTAATAGTGGAAGCAATTAGCTGACAAACACCTTTACATTTCTCAGAACTTTAAAAAAAATCATAAATATTCTAAACTTTTGTTCATTTATAATTATTTTAAAAGACAGTATAATCAGCTGTTATTAAGCATTTCAGAACAATTTTATGCTGAGCACTGTAGTTTACATTATCAAATCAGTATAGCATATGTTTTGTTGGTATATATTACATTTCTGTAAATATTAGCAATCTTTTGTTTGTCTCATGTAAAATAATCTACAAAAGATTAATCAATAAACTTGCCATAAAATGGAGTTAAATTGACTATTTTCCTTGTAGTATGCATGTTTCTGTAAATATTAGCAGTTTATTGCTTACTCCACATTTCAGACAACCTGCAAAAGGAAAGTGTTTTACACAATGTTTGCAAAACTGAATTAAACTGACCATTTTCTTGTATTGTATATCTTATATTTCTGACCATAGTTCAATGTATGTGTTGCTTATGTAAGTATGTTCCTTTATGATATGCATTTGCAGTTTTTGTCTCTCTAGCCAAGGTCATCACTGAGAAAAGTGTTTGAACCAGTTCATTCACAAAATTAATGTCTGAATTTGCCTATTGTTTTTCACCAACGCAGACTGCCCTTTCTGCATATTGTGTTTCCTCATTTGCTTTTTCATGCCAGTGTGTCAGTTAATTTTAGATTTATGTTCAAAGCCTCTTTCTCTGATACACAGTTCACCTCAACCCTTGACTCACTGATGGAATTTTAGTTTGAAAGTCATGTCTTAGCAGGCTGTCTGATGTTATTCCGAATGTTAGATATGTTGAATTTCTGTACCCTCTCAGCATACAGTTTAATTTCTTTTTCAGTGGCAAATTTTCATGTTTATAGTTCTTATGGGTTTTTCTGTGTTGACCATAAATCCCGCTACCTTTTCAGCAAGTTGAGAATATAAAGATGTTACTCCTCTTTGTGCATAGAAATGTTTCAATTATGAACTAGTAAAGGACAGAACATTATACAATCTTATATCCTTGAGTATTTCAGACCTTTCAGAGATCTTGGCACAAGTCTTGGTGATCAAAAGTTGTCTCACATATCGGAATCTTTCCATTTTTTTTTATTTATGCTTATTAGTGATTGACTATTCAATAGTTATTTTTTATCATTGTGTACATTACCAGCCAATCACAAATCCCACATCAGCAGGAGATAAAAAAAATTAACATCTCTGCCAGTTTTGATATTAAACCTTGTCTCTTGTTGTCTTCATTGGCAGTAACTGAAGTGATTAAGTTCATTTGACCTCATTTTTGGGTTGAGCACTCTGCAACTGCAAGTTACTATTATAGGATCATGGGATCATAGGAAGTTACTAGGCTAATGGCCATAGGGCCATTACAAGCCTAACCAAGTTCTACCCTTATTTCCACGATCAGCACCTATTGCCTCTGTCCAAGAGGGATACAGGTGGAACCCCTTTGGTGAATTTACAGTTACCCATCCAATCGTCTAGATTGCATTTGAAGAGGGCCAATGAAGTGCTCTGTTTGACATGAAGTGGGAGTTTGTTTAAAAGGTATGGTAACCTCTGGGAGACAAATCTTTCCCTCCAGCAGGTTCTACTAATGTCACATACTAGGTTAAGGTCTTTAGAGTGAGTAACCTGTGTACCATTTGACTAGCGGATATGCAGCATTTCCAATACAGTAGGGTCAGAGATTGCCTTACATGCAAGACAGAGATAACTTCTGAGTAGTCTGCATGAAACAGAATAAAGCAACAGTGATTTCAGATGATCCGCATAGAACACATGCTAAAGAGTTTGAATTTTCCTTGTGAGGAACCTTTATAGTCTCTCCAATTGCTGCAGGTGCTTGGAAAGGTAATTACCAAAAGGGGTGTTGTAAATTATGAGAACAGAAAAAACTAACAATATGAAGCATGCGAGTGGATTGAGAGTGCAGTATTAATAATGCCAACCCAGCCACTAGTGCAGTGCATGACAGGAAATGTAGTCTGCTCCATTAACAAAACCTGTAGTTAGACCAGAAGCAAGACTACAATTAGGAAGATACCTTGCACTTCACTGGAATGACTCAGGCAAGTCTCGTGGGCCACAAAAGGAATAATGACCTTCTCATAGCCCAATGTGGGGTCCAGTGTGAGAGCAGTGTCCTACTGCACCAAATTAGTCCATTTCGATTAAGTTTAGCTTATGGGATGTTGGAGGAAAACTGTTCACAACTAGCTATCAGTCAAAGGTACCATTCCAAAAATTAATGTTTTAGTTATATGTACATAACTTAAGGGAAACAATTAAGGAAATATGTATTTTTGTGTTTAGTTATAGAAATGGACTTTGAGTTAAAAAATATTCTACAGTATGCTGAGCAGAAAAAGCTAAGGACACCCATGCAGGAGATGCAGCAACAGTTAGGCTAAACATAAATTATGCAGTTAATGTCTTGGTGAGCAAACATGAAATAAGTGGCCCATTTTGCCACCTTGTGCTATATTCTGTCACCATGTATGATCTTTCACACTTAGGTTTTGACATTCCTGAAAGAGCTATTAGTGAGTAAGACAACATGAATAGGCAAGAGGCATTAGCACAAGGTAAGAAGGAGTGATGCTACTTCTACACTAATTTACTGAGTGCCAGGAGCCTCACTGCAACTAAACTACACCAGAATACTCTCATTACAGCCTAGGAATCATCAAAAGTCTAAAACCTCACAGTGCCTTCTGTAGATGGTCCAGTGCTATCACATGAAAAGCATATTTGCAGTTAAAACTTAGGAACATGGCCTCAAGGGTTCTTATGTTTACCTGTTGAAGCAGTATATGTGATGCCTGTACTCCTTTCAGACTAGCATGCCTTTAATGAAGCCATATTTCCCTAAGTGTACTAAAGTTGACATGACAGTCACTTAGTGACTTGCCAAATACATTATAAATAACTTTTAATGTAACTAAAATATAATTCTCTTTAGTTACTCAGACTAACAAACCTGTTAATTTTCTGTGTCTCATAATGACTCCTATGTCCTGCCCTATTGCACCTCCTCCATCTTGGAAATAGTAATGACACTAAAAACACTTGACCCGAATATCTCAACCATCATTACAACATAAACAAGACTTTCTGTAGAGAAAGATTTCATTCAGAGAATTCCTACCCTTGGAACACGCTCCCCTTTCATATCAAACAATATAAGGCATTGACCTCCATAAATTATGCCTTGGTGATTGTACGGATACCCAAAAATTTACTTCTGGGGTAAGCTGTATGGTCTTCACTGAGTGCAGTTGCAGGCCCACCTGCTAAGCTCTTTGGCTTGCATAACTAGGCTCGCCATGGTCACCTTGTCCTCCTGCCCAGTAAGAAACTATGAACCAGTTATCATTTTTGTTTTAGAACTAGGGTGATAGGGATAACTGATGTTTAGTAACTCTTTTTTTAGTCTATAATGATATGAAAACAGAGGTGATCTAGCTTTTGCATACAAATGTAAAATTGAAGATCGGTTGTTTGACTCCTGGTGGTAAGTTTTACGTGTCAAGAAACTCGCGTGCACACACACACACACACACACACACACACACACACACACACACACACACACACACACACACACACACGCACGCGAACACGTGCATATGCGCACACACGCACACACACACACACACACACACACACACACACACACACACACACACACACACACACACACACACACACACACACACACACACACCTAGCAACAATAGTTTATTCATAAACATTGAGAATTGCAATACTCATTCAAAGAGAACTGAATTCTCATCCAAGGTTGACATTGCAATGAATACATTGCCAGTCACAGTAAGGTATGCTGAGAGTTCGTTGTTGTATATTCATCTGGTGAAGTCTACTGGTTATATAAATTCTTACAAGTTCATATTCAGTACTTCCGCCTTTTCATCGTAGCCTCTATCTCCCCTTTTTCTTTTGCCTGATATCTTTCCCAGGATCTTTTTTCTGCAAGTAAGTCCTGCCTTTGCATTATGTGGTCAAAGTATTTGAGTTTTAATTTTCCTTTTAGACCTTCCTGTGAATACTTTGCATTTATTTCCTTAAATATTAACTGATCTTCTAACAGCCCACAGAATTTTCAATGGTTTTGCCCAACACCACGGTTCAAAATCATTGGTTTTCTAGTGCACAGCCTTACTTAACTGTCCAGCTCTCACAGCTGTGTTATTGCTGGGAAAATAGTAACTTTGGTTATACAAGCCTTTTGTTCATAGGTTCATAGGTTCATAGGTTCATACTAGGCTATCTGCCCTATGGCATTTACAAGCCTAGCCAGAGTGTGTTTGGCTTTCACCACCCATTTTAAATGAATTTTGCTATGCCCTTTTTTGAGGTTAGTATACTGTGCCTCTGTCTAACAGTGACACAGAAGTGATACCCGGGGTAAACCTACTATCTCCCATCCACTCATCAAGATTCCTCTTGAAGAGAGTCAATGAGGGACTCTACCTAACCTGGACTGGGATTTTATTCCAAAGTGAAGGGAGCCTCTGGGTTATGAATCTGTCCCTCCAGCATGTCCTATTTATTTCAGTGCTGAGGTTCAAGTCTCTTGAGCGCGTAGCTCGATGGGATTTGGATTTTCTGAGGTGCAGCATGTCCATTAATTCCGGGTTGGACATGGCTTTATATGTCAGGAACAGATCGCCTCTGAGCAGGCGGTATGCCACTGAGTAGAGCTGGAGTTTCTTTAACCAGGCAGCATATGGCATCTGTTTGAGCCCTTTGATCCTCTTGGTGAGGTACTTTTGGGGTCTTTCCAGTTGCTGCAGGTGTCTGGTAAGGTACATCCCAAAAGGGGCATTGTACTCAATTATGGGCCTGATGAGGGATGAGTAAAGAGGCACGATGACCTCCCCGATCTAGATGTGAATCCCTTCATGATTAGGTGGGCTATATAAAATGTTTTTCTAACCACTTTGGCCACGTGGTTGTCAAATGAGAGATTGCTATCAACTTGGGTCCCCAGGTCCCTAATTACTTCTTCCATACTTAATGGATTACCACCTATGTGGTAATTTGTAGGCACTTTGTTTTTGCCAAAGGGGATGACTATACACTTTTTGGCATTTAGCTTGAGGCCATGGCTCTGGCACCAGTTGTCTGTTTCTATGAGGCCCTTTTGTAGGATGCTTGTGTCGGCTGGAGAGTCGATTATGGCGCCCAGTTTGTAGTCATCTGCGAACTTGGTCAGCCACAGTCCTTCCGTGTTAGCCTGTACCTCCGAGAAATATATACCGAACAAGAGAGGTCCCAGGACTGAGCCTTGTGGGATGACACTTGTAACTGGTTTGGAGTCTGACATGGCTCCAGCAATTTTAACCATGTGGATTCTGTCCTAGAGCCAGTTTGCAACCCATCTAGTGACATAGGGGTTTATATTTAAGCTGGTGAGCTTATCTATAATGCCCGAGTGGGCTTTTGCAAGGTCCAGGTAGGCTGTGTGGACCACCTTCCCCTCGTCAATGGCCTTGGTGACTGTTTCAAAGAAATCGACCAGGTTTAAGAGGCAGGATCTGCCCTTAACAAAGCCGAACTGGGTAGGATCCAGTGTCTGTAGGTCCCCAATATCTTTATTTATGAGGTCCATGATGATCCTTTCCATAGCCTTGCAGACCAATGCTAGTCAAGCTTATGGGGCGATAGTTACCAGGATCCGTTGAGGCACCACCTTTGTGGAGAGGGACCACTGTTGCTGAATGCCACTCTTTGGGTACATATCCTGTAGTAAGGCTGATATTGAACAGTAGTTTTATGTTTGGGTTTAGTTCTTCTTGGAGTTCATGTAGGACGCAGCCCGGGACACTGTCAGGTCCCATTGATGCTGTGTTTTTTGCTTTGGAGAGGGCGGCTCTTACCTGAGCATCTGAGACGTCAGGGGGCAGCACTCTGCTGGGATAGATATTTGCCCTTTTGGTGGGGAAGGGAGGGAGAAGTTTGCACTGAACCTGTCAGCTAGGATATTGGCAATGTCTGTCGGTTCAGTGTATTTTTTGTCGTTTTGGACTAATTCTGAGCATATCTGGGAATTCCCACCCAGGTTCTTAACATAAGTAAAGAAAGCCTTGTGATTATTGGGCGGCACAGTGGTGCAGTGGTTAACATTGTCACCTCACAGCAAGAGGTTCTCCTGGTTTCCTCCCACATTCCAAAGACATGCATCTGATTTATTTCTCCCCCGGGCTGAAAAAAACAGGCTCTGTGGAACCTAGTCGGACTTTCCTGGTCAACAAATGATAAATAAATAAATAAAAATAAAATAAATATCCTTAGTGTCCTGTGCAATTTTTCTCTCGAAGCTGGCCTTAGACGATTTTATGAGTGCCCATAGTTTTTTGCTAATACTGATCAGAGATGCCTTCCCTTTTTGGGATTTTGCTCTATCATGTAGTAGCTTCCTCCTTCTATTGTATAGTTTGTTTATGGCTGGGGTCCACCAGACAGGACGCCTAACTTGGGAGGATTGGGTCTTGGTTTTATTTGGGATTGCATGATCCATGAATTCCTGAAGGTGTTCATAGAATGTGTTTATAAAGGATTCTGCGATCTGGATAGTATTTTCCACAGGCACAGGGGCTTCGAAGGATTCCACCTCGGTTTTGAGGAGTGTGAAATTTGCTTTAGAAAAGTTTTTCACTGTGGTTTTCTGGGCAGGGGCTGGGGTCGGGATGTGAATATCTAGTGAGATTAGTTTATGGTCTGATCTTACCAGTGAGGGATACACTTCTGGTCTGGAGCATAGAGTCCCCATGTTGGTGATGATCAGGTCCAGTATGTTTTCCCCTCTTGTGGGAGTGGCAACAAGTTGTTCCATAGTATTTGAGTTTATAAAGTCTAGGAACCTTTGGGCTAGGGTGTTGGAGCTAGAGTAATGCTCCCAGTCTATGTTAGGGTAGCTGAAGTCACCCAATATGATGGTGTTTGGAGAGAACTTCATATTTTCCAGTGTTCTCAGGAAGGCCGAGTGGGGTTCCTGGGTTTGGGAGGGTGGTCTGTAGCAGGCTATAAACTGGAAGGCAGTTTTATCCACTGTTAGTTTCACATGGATAGTCTCTGATGCTTTGTGCTGTGCCACCAACCTGGAGGTGTGGGTATCTTTGACGAATATTGATACCCCCCCCTCCTTTTGTGGTTCGGTCCAAGTTTTGGGGCAGAAAAACATGGTATGAGGTATAACCTGGTAGTGCTGGGGTGCTCTCGGGAGCCTTGACCCAGGTTTCTATTACTGCACAGATATCGATGTTCTCCATGCTAAGGAGAGTTTCGAGTGCATGCATCTTGAGCTTTAGACTTCAGGCATTGAGTAGCATTACTCTTAGTTTCTTATTCCTTGTGATACCTATGGAGGTGGGTTTGTCTTTTGAGCCTTGCCTAAAAAAGGCACTATGGGGGTGGCAAGAGCCTTTGCCAATATCCGAAAGCCCAGGGGTGACAGGTGCAAGCCGTCCCTAGTGAAGCATCGTGGCTTGTCGAGCATGTCATCTCAGGCAGACAGGCATTGGATCCCCTTTGAATGACACCAATACTTAAGCCAGTTGTTGAAATTGATCATCTTGTCTTCATATTGTGGCATCATTCTTGGTGAGGGTAAGATGCTACTCAAGGTCAGGGTCATACCAGCCTGGGCTACATGCTCAGAGAGCTCCTCTATGTCTATTTTCAATGTAGTCCAGGGAGGTACGTCTCAGGTCATTCACACCAGCATGGACAATGACTGAGTCATATTTGTACTTGCCTTGGAGTGACCTGAGTGCTTGTGTTATGTGGCGGATCCTAGCGCCCAACAGACAGCTCACCATGACCTTCTCCTTGTTCAGCCTGGTGAGCGGGACGTCAGTGCGCCTGACGATAGAGTCACCTATTACAAGTGTATCAGGTGTGTTGTTTAGCCTTAAGGGATGTGACTGTTCGGCACACTGGCTTTGTGAGCTATGTTTTGCACGTGGTTTGTTTTGGGGTAGCGGTTGCTTGGGTGTCTGCTTTGGAGGTCTCTGCTGATTAGGCAGATTTTTATTTAGAGCCTCCGAGTATGTTTTTGTGTGTTTATGTGTTTGGTTTGCTGTCGTGGTAGGTCTATGTGAGACTGGAATTGTAGTGAGTATGGTTTCCTTCTCCTCCTGACTGGTTACGCCAGTACTGAGTTGAGAGAGCTTAGCCTCCAGTTTGGCTATATGGTTGCATCTCTCACATGTGTTGGAATTTGTTGGGAGGAGGAGAAGACTGTCTGTGTACATGAGGCAGTTGTAACATTGCCTCAAGATTCCCAGATTCACCAGCTGGACCGGAGAGGAGATTGACAACTGACCTTTGGACATGCTAAAATAGTATTGGGAATTCCTTTATAATTGAAAAAAAGGGCCAATGGGGAACAAAGTACTCAAGGGGAGTTTGTGAGGGTGTAGTGCTTTTAATTTTTTAGTGCTGACTTATATAATTGCTTTAGTGAGCAAGTGCCAGGCTTTAGAGTGGAAATAGGGTGTTTATTATGAGAACTAGATCAGTTCTAAGGGAAAAAGTGAAGAGCAGACTTTGTGGAGCTGAGAATGGTTTAAACCCAATTAAGCGGTGCTGCCCGATGCTGCACTATGCGCAAAATCACTCAAAGTCGCGCTAAAGTGGTTTTTATACAGGGGTACTTGAAGAGCTAGAAATTGGCCCAAAATGGCCAATAGACTACCAGATTCTTGTGCTGGGAACACTCCTCCAGGGATAGATAGGCTGCTCCAAGCTCCCCACTGCCACTGGTGAACAAAGAAGCCTCCCTTTATCCAAGAAAGGAAATGGGCAACACAGGAACTTTCCAAAAGTCCAGAATACAGCAAAGCCTGTATGATTACTTTGCTTTTAAGAATCTGATCCAGGGTTGCCATAACTTTCTTTCCAAAAAGCAGGCATCTTTTAATTCCATGGTTGCAGTCATCATCTGCAAAGATCTTTGATCCCAAGAAAATAAAAATTGCCACTGCTTCCACTTTTTCTCCAACTATTTATGAAGATTTGGTTAGGATAGATGACATCATTTTAATTTTTTGATGATGAGCTGCAGGCTGGCTTTTGTGCTTTCTTTCACTTTCATTGACAGGCACTTCAACTCTTCCTCAATTTCAGCCATCAGGGTTCCACCACTTGCATATCTGAGACTGTTACTTTTTCTCCTGGTAACTTTGAATCCAGCATCTGATTCATGTAACCTCGTGTCTTCCTATGTAAGTAGGGAGACAATATACAGGCTTGTCACACTCTTTTCCCAAATGAGTTAGTGCATTTGTAAGGCTAGCATTGTTAGTAACAAAGGAAGGGACAGCACCATCACATGGCTGGTACACACAGGCCCTGCAAACAGAACTGCCCATTCTGCCAGTAGCAAAGTGACCTGAAGATAAGGTGTGAATGGCAGGTAGGGCACTGATAGGTAGTGTGATGGGAATCTGACGCAGATCTTTCTTATCTGGTATAAGAATGGGTGCAACAGTTTAAAAAATAAAACAAATGGGTGCAGAAGGAATTGCTTCCAGGAAAGGAGAAGGGGGGACTGCTGCTTTAGTGAGTGCATTTCCTACATGTATCAAAAGTGGTGAGAGCACTTCCCTGCAGAATAGAGTGAAATCTAAATGATGAACATCAGAACAAGAACATTTATACAGCTTCAAGGATAAAATTGCCATAAATAGCTCTGCTGCTGAGACTAGAGCCATGATTGAATCCAGCTGTGCTGATATCCATTTTATTATGGAAACACTTAGGAAAATTATTTCCATGTCTCGTAGTTGGCTTTAAAGCTGGGATTGGAACTGAAAGTCACAGAGTGTTTGGACTGGATTGATGTTATTCCTTCCAGTAATAAAGTAAGATGTTTCTAACTGCACAGAGATTGTTGGGATAGTCATCACCCCAGGAGTGACCTTCTACTACCTAACTATCCTTATCAAATGCTTGGCATACTTGTAGAGCAGCCAGGTGAGTAAAGCTCCACAAACATGACTTTTTTAACACATTTGTTAACCAACAAAGCCCACTAGATGCATGCATCACTTTTCAATTGTGGCCCAAGAGTATTGCATGGTTAAGGGACTTGTTCAGATTCACATAGCAGGCAAATGAAGGGGGCAAGAATCAAACACTGCTCAATGGGCTATATGTTCTCATCCTGAATGGTCTGTAGATAATTAACTCCACAAAACATTTCATGAACTCAACACCACATTTTGTAACATTTCCAAATGATACATCTCCACTTTAAGAGGTGTTTCCCCCTCTGTCTTATTTCTTTTATATGGAGTAGACTACCAAGATGTTGCTCTTCTGAGTAAAGTTGTAAGACTGTAGGTGAATTCTGATATGAAAAATTACCTGCAAGAGCTGAAATACATGCTCATTGACAGATATTGTGCATGTAAGGATTTGCAGGCTCCATCATTATAAGTATGGCTTCCTAGCCTGCAATGGTAGTCACAGTAACTAGGACCAGTTCATGGTCTGAATTTATGGCAGATTATGTGTCTGTTGTACGAGAGCTTTTCAAAAGAGGATTGTAGATAAAAAATATAACATAAAATCACCTGCTCTGAATCAGGCCTTTAACAAGACACTGGAAGTAAACCAAGAGGTTTGAAATAGTGCCACTGTACAGCTTGCCAGAGTATATTCTGAGGAGTGAGCCCATTGTGTAACATGGTGAAGCCAAGTCCTGATCTGGTGCTATTACTAGACTAGGCCTCTTCCTAATAACACTAAGGTGTGTCTGGCTCTGTGGAATGCAGCCCCGAGTCTTTGAAATGACTGTCTGCTGACCTTTGTGAAAATTAGACCAAAGCCAGTGTGTAAATTGTTTTGCTGACCTTTGTGAAAATTAGACCAAAGCCAGTGTGTAAAGAACTCCTTTCACATAATCCAACCACAGAGCATTACAATATGAAGTATCAACTACTTGTAGAGCAGCCAGGTGAGTAAAGCTCCACAAACATGACTTTTTTAACACATTTGTTAACCAACAAAGCCCACTAGATGCATGCATCACTTTTCAATTGTGGCCCAAGAGTATTGCATGGTTAAGGGACTTGTTCAGACTCACATAGCAGGCAAATGAAGGGGGCAAGAATCAAACACTGCTCACTGGGCTATATGTTCTCATCCTGAATGGTTTGTAGATAATTGTTAACTCCACAAAACATTTCATGAACTCAACACCACATTTTGTACCATTTCCAAATGATACATCTCCTCTTTAAGAGATGTTTCCCCCTCTGTCTTATTTCTTTTATGTGGAGTAGACTACCAAGATGTTGCTCTTCTGAGTAAAGTTGTAAGACTGTAGGTGAATTCTGATATGAAAAATTACCTGCAAGAGCTGAAATACATGCTCATTGACAGATATTGTGCATGTAAGGATTTGCAGGCTCCATCATTATAAGTATGGCTTCCTAGCCTGCAATGGTAGTCACAGTAACTAGGACCAGTTCATGGTCTGAATTTATGGCAGATTATGTGTCTGTTGTACGAGAGCTTTTCAAAAGAGGATTGTAGATAAAAAATATAACATAAAATCACCTGCTCTGAATCAGGCCTTTAACAAGACACTGGAAGTAAACCAAGAGGTTTGAAATAGTGCCACTGTACAGCTTGCCAAAGTATATTCTGAGGAGTGAGCCCATTGTGTAACGTGGTGAAGCCAAGTCCTGATCTGGTGCTATTACTAGACTAGGCCTCTTCCTAATAACACTAAGGTGTGTCTGGCTCTGTGGAATGCAGCCCCAAGTCTTTGAAATGACTGTCTGCTGACCTTTGTGAAAATTAGACCAAAGCCAGTGTGTAAACTGTTTTGCTGACCTTTGTGAAAATTAGACCAAAGCCAGTGTGTAAAGAACTCCTTTCACATAATCCAACCACAGAGCATTACAATATGAAGTGTCAACTACTGATTGTGTGAGCATGTACAAAAGAGTTGATGTAAGTGTGACCACCATCCATTACTTTTTCATTAAAAAAGGAAGCAGAAGTTAGTGTGTACCTCCAA
Source organism: Protopterus annectens (assembly GCF_019279795.1). Lineage (NCBI taxonomy): Eukaryota > Metazoa > Chordata > Ceratodontiformes > Protopteridae > Protopterus > Protopterus annectens. The sequence goes on from NC_056729.1 coordinate 727,588,964, forward strand.
ACAGATGGAAGTTTAAGGCACTAACTTCTTGCTACAGTACATTTGTTATGAATAATATGTTTGGCAAATATGTTCTAATCTCCCTAGACAGTCTGTTTCCCCTGAATGGACTATTGACCATGTAAACATTTAAGCCATTAGGTTTAATTCATTTTGTTTACTTGGCTGCAGGTGAGTGAATGTGAATGTTTGCAACTATCCATTTCCAGAACCTCATGTATTTCACCACATGCCGACATGCAAAAAAAAGACAGAAAATTCAGAAGAGTGAATACTGAACATCACTCATCATTTAAACTTCTACTGCAGTGGTGGTGCTGCGGTAGCGTTGTCGCCTCACAGTAAGACGTGGGTCACATTTGAAGGCACCACAGGTGTTGCAGGTGTCCAGTGGGGAACATGAGGAAGGTGCACTGTCAGCATATGCGTTCCTACTGGACTGATGGTCAGGGTGCCATGTCCACTTTAGCCCACTGCAATGACACCATGGTTACTGTCAGTGGGCAATGACCATGGTTACTATCAGTGGGCAATGTGCAGGGTACTATCAACATAGCAGCTGTTGCCTAGGCAAGTGTGTGTGTGTGTATGTGTGTATGAGACATGGGTTGAGAGTGTTATCTGGGTAATACTAGGGTTGCTCACTTTATTCGCCTGGCCTTGATGTCACATGTAGGGGTATGGATATGCACCCCAGCCTCTTGGCTATTTCACATCTGTTATCCCTGTACAGTGGACATTGTGATATATACTAGGGCCACCATATAAGAAATTTGCAAAACCCGCTCCCCATTGACTCCACTTGTTACACACTCACACCCACCTCCACACAGGATACGAATTACAAACAGAGACATCACACACACACTGAGACACACAGACCTGTCATGTCTGGGATTAGAACTCCTACCTAACTAGTTTATTACACTACAGCTCTACTTAGTTATAGGATGTGCCACGGGGATAATGGGAGTACTCCTTCCCCAAAGGTGTATTTCACAGTGAATGACATCAGCAGGATTGCCAAAGTAGGGCATTTGAAGTGTAGTGAGTGTGACTACCCTAAAATGCAGTACTCCCTACACAGACATAGAAACACACACACGTAACATCCACAACTGCCATGTGTGGGGACTGAACCCCTAACAGAGTTCTATAACACACTACAGCATGAAGCAGTTATAAGACGCACCACAGGGATAAATGGAGTACTCCTTCCCCAAAGGTGTATTTCACAGTGAATGACATCAGCAGGATAGGGCATTTTAAGTGTAGTGAGTGTGACTAGCCTAAAATACAGTGCTCCCTACACAGACATAGAAACACACACATAACATCCACAACTGCCATGTGTGGGGACCGAACCCCTAACAGTTCTATAACACACTACAGCATGAAGCAGTTATAAGACGCACCACAGGGATAAATGGAGTACTTCTTCCCCAAAGGTGTATTTCACAGTGAATGACATCAGCAGGATTGCCAAAGTAGGGCATTTGAAGTGTAGTGAGTGTGACTAGCCTAAAATGCAGTGCTCCCTACACAGCCAGAGACAGCCAGAGACAGACATACGCACACAGACACACACACACACACACACACACACACACACACACACACACACACACACACACACACACAGTTGCCAAGTCTGGGATTACATCTCCTACCTATTTTATCACACTACAGCAGTATGCAGTTATAGGGCACGCTATGGAGATTACTAGGTTGCATCCTTCCCAAAGATGTATTTCAAGGTGGATGACATCAGCAGTCTTGCTAAAGTAGGGCATTTGAATTGTAGGGAGTGTGACTAGCCTAAAAAGCATTGTTCTCTACACACACACACACACACACACACACACACACACACACACACACACACACACACACACACAATTGCCAAGTCTGGGGTTAGAACTCCTACCTAACTATTTTATCACACTACAGCAGTACGCAGTTATAGGATGCGCCACAGAGATTACTGGGTTACAACCTTCCCAAAGCTATATTTCACAGTGGATGACCTCAGCAGGCTTGTCATAGTAGGGCTATGGGGAGGCCAGTGTGTATGCATGGGCCATAACCCATTCATCTAGGGGTTGGCACACCACATGGGGGCACACGCAGGGCCATATTCCACAGGTACGTGTATACAGCTGCTAGATGACTATTTCCTTGTACAGTCCTGTTGCACAACTTGCACTTGCACCACATAGTCGGTACTGCTGACAGATACTGTTGGCTAGTATCTACAGTGAGTGACATCTGAACCTCATGTGGTTGTAGCCATTTGGCTGTTTTCTGGGTGGAACAGGCCTGGATGGCTATTTGTCACAGCTAATCTCTTCCACACATCTATGTACATCTACATTTGGCTTATTATAGTGTGTTGTCGTTGGATATATGTCTGTATTCCTATCCACTGTGTGTGCAAAGCATGAGTGGTGCATACTGAGGAGTGTCTGCTCTAACATCTGCAACTGCCAGATATGTCAGGTCCACTGTTGTTTGCAGACATGGGCTTCATGTTTGTAAGTGTGTGAGCATGCTCAGTATGCCCTTTTGTATTGCATGTGTGGATTGATTCCAGGTAGTTTGTACTCCAGTGGAGACCTTTGTGTTGTACACCTACATGTAGCAAACTGTTTCTTCAGGGTATCCGTTGATCATTTGGCAATAAGGGGACAGAGTGCGCAGGGGATAGTGTGTACTGTAGCTGCTTCAGCTACATGGTACTGCAGAGATATTCAGTCATGTATACTGTTATACACTGTGATGTTTTCTGTCCTCGTGTACTGTCAGGTGGACATTCCTGCTCACAGTGATGTCTTGGAGGACAAGGGCAGCTGCAGGTGTGTGCGGTATTGTGGGCAGACACCTACATATTCATGGTAGGTTATGCCATCCTGGAGGGGGTGCTGCAGACACTTGCTGCTAGGTCTGTGTATCCAGTTCAGCACCTTGGTACAGTGCTGGTAGGGGATCTCATACATGTACATCCATCAACATGACAGTATAGCCTTATATTGCTTTGGCAATACCTCACAGCTGTATAGCATCGCACAGGTTACCCAAAGGCAGGGGCCATGAGTCAGGACATTACCCCTATTGTGGTGTACTGGCAGGTATGTAGGCATCCATTTATGTGTTTACAGCCAGGGATAGTGTGTGCACACAGCTTTGTGTCAGACCTTGCACATACCCTGCTGCCCATGCTCCCACCCCCCTCAGTTATTCTCTCTTCTTCCTTACATAATGCATACATTCTCTGATACTTTCCCCTATGGTTATCACCCCATCATGGCTGTATGTTGGTGTTGATCGACAGTTCATGCAGTTGGACATGGCGGACATGTTACTGTGGTTTGTCCACATGGCCTTGCATAAGGTGTATGTGGAGTGTGTTGTGTTGTTAATTGGGTGTCCATGACATAACATGCACTGGCAGTACGTGTGAGACACAGGCCCTTGGCAGAGGCCTGTGGGCCATTAGCTGTTGATGTGGGCAAGATGTGGCAGGCCGTTGCAGTCTGTCTGTCCTGCAGTCTCAGACTGCCATACAGTATATTCCCCTGGGGTGACAGGGTAAGTGTGCTAGGTGTTCATGCCACTACCTTCTATCAGCTTTGATCGGTGGTGTGGATGCTTGCAGGGTGCTACCTACAGCAGGTGACACACCTGCATGGGACACCTGCACTGCATGCTGCATTCTTTTGCTATTGCCATATACAGCTGGGGTCATATTGTACTCCTTCCCCACAGCAGGGGTACAACCAGAGAGATACCTGTGGGTGGTGTTTGCGTGAGCTTGGTGCATGTGTGCTATGGACACTACTTGCATCTGACACACAGATATGTATTGCACATTCCAGTTATGCTTGCATGTGCAGGTACATCAGCTGTTTCCCAGTACATCAGTCCTACCTCCTTTGTGATCTGCTAATGTTTGGGCAGACAACACCGGTATCCCCTACTACAGGACCAGATAATGTGATGCATACCTGTTTGTACTTTTCCAAGGGTGTGTCCATTTCACAGTGACACAATATATACTGTATGTCTGGGGTACTTTCCCCTGTGTACTGCTTGTATATCTAGCCCAACAGCCATGCCATGTCAGTCTTTCAGATGGTGACACATATTACCACCATACATTTGCAATGGCTTACTGCTAGCTTGTGTTAAACTGGTGGGTATTGTGTTTGGCATTGCAGTTGTGAGGACTTGTCCCTGTCATCAGCGGTAGTGGGCAATGGCCACCGGGTCTTACCTCAACATGCATACATATCGACCACTCTCCCACAATATGAAACATACACCAACCTAACACACACATACCTGCATATTGTGCAGATGCTACAACCTATCCTGCTACCTTGTCCACCTCTGTGCATCTGTGCTCCGCTGGTATTATACCTACACATACATATTCCTACATTTTTACATAGGGTTGTGGGGGGGCATACCTGACTGTTACTGCATGTGTACATCGGATGGGGGGGCACACAAGACCGTTACTACATACATACATACATACATACATACATAAGGGTTGGAGGGTGCACACCTGACTGTTTCTACATTCCTGCACAGGATTGGTGGGGTACACCTGACTATTTCGACGTTTCTACACAGGATTGGGGGGGACACCTGACTGTTTCTACATTTCTACACAGGATTGGGGGGAACACCTTACTGTTTCTACATTTCTACACATAATTGGAGGGCACACCTGACTGTTACTACATTTCTACACAGAATTAGGGGGGGCACACCTGACTGTTACAATATTTCTACACAGGATGGGGGAGCACACCTGACTGTTATTACATTTCTACATAGAATGAGGGGGGCACACCTGACACTTGTACACATTTGCTATGACTGTACTGGTATGTCAGGTACTCCATTTCATTCTGTATTCTAACCTATCATGCTGACTAGAGGCATATCAGTGTACTACAGATCTTAGCTTTGATTGACCTACATATTAGTTTCTGATGTCCTTCCCTCCAGAACTAAGATCCCACTGCCTGACCTGCTGTAGTCTGTCTGTGTAGTCCTGGGGGGAAGGGTATTCATAGGCATCATTCAGAGGCCATAGCACAGCCTTTGTTTGTGTTTGTCTACACCTGTCCTGCTGGCTGTGACTGTTGTTGGGGATGTGTACCCCCCTGACTGTCATGTGTGAGTGACTTACCTTGTGGGTGTGTCATTATTGAGGGTGATGCTGCAGCACTGCCTATGTCGGATGCACATAGTACACTCCCTACACATGGTTGAGCACAGGTAGTGTCATGTTTGGCATCCCTTTTACTGTATGTTAGAGTCAGAGAGAGGTGTTATTCCCTGGGTCCCTCCTATGTCAGTGTATGTGCTATGTGTTGCCTCTTTGCCAAGGCCAGGGCATACTGGGCATGCCTCCTTCTGCCTACTGGGGCAGACTCAGGTTGTTCCTCCTCCGAGTCACTCTGTGCCTGTGCAGACCTTGGCAATGGTGGGGGGGGGCTGTATGGCCCTGCCTCATGCTGTTCCTGCTGCAGCTGTTTCCACAGGATCATATTGTGTAGCATGGCACATACGATGACAATTTGGGTACATATAGTTGTTGAGTACTGCAAGGCTCCACCAGATGTGTCCAGGCACTGGAACCATGACTTGAACATCACAAACACATGGTCTATTATAATTCATGTCTGTGCGTGTGCCTCATTATGGAGTTCTTGTTTGGGTGTGTGTGTATTTCTGATGGGTGTCATCAGCCGTGGCTCCACTGCGTATCCAGCATCCCCCACTAGGTGACCGTGAGGGATGTCCCCACTGGGAAATCTCTGGTACAGCTGTGTCAGATGCCAGATGTGGGAATCGTGATAGCTTCCAGGGCAGCCAACACACACATTCATTATTATGCCCTGGGCATCACACAAGACCTGCCAAGTTGATGGAGGGGAAGCCCTTGTGGTTGATGTAGACCCTACCCTGCTCACAGGGTGGTGCTTTGATGCATATGTGTGTGCAGTCTATAGCACCCACTACCTCAGGGTATTCTGCTATTTGGTGGAACAGTTGCATATTGCTGGCCAACGCATCACAGGTGTTGGGGAAATATACGTGCTCACCGGCATGTGCTGACATGGCATCCGGGAACTGGTGGAGTACCCTGGATGCTGATGCCTGTGAGATCCACATCATATCCCCAGTTGGCCTTTGGAAGGTACCTGTAGCTAGTATTCTTAGGCCTACACATACCGTGGTATCCATTGGGATGGTATCCCCTCTGTTAGTTCTGTTTGTCAGGCGTGGCCGGCTCAGGTCAACGATTTGCTGTAGGAGGTCTCTGTCCACCCTATAGCGCTCCACTATCTCCAGCTCATGTAGCCCCTGGTAGGATACTCTGGGTCTGTACACTCTTTTCCATCTCCTCACTGTGGGTTGGTCCTCATCACCCTCACCCTCTTCCACAAGTTGTTGTATGATAGCTATTGCAGCCCCTATCACTTTGTTGTTTTGTCTGTTAAAACTTCCCCACTTGTATACACTGGTGGTGTAGAGTATGGGAAAAACCAGAGTGGAAGGTGTTTGCATAGTTTATAGTAATATTCTGGGCTGGGCTGGGCTGCTGACTGTGTAATTGGCTGATTCTAATTCATTTCACCTGCCAGCTATGCTAGTTCTCCTTGATTACCTTCCTACTACTGTTTTCCATGCCCATTGCCTTCCTGTTTAAGCCCAGGGGCACGCCGTACAAACACAGTGCTCAAATGTGCACAGAGCTGCTATTTCCTGGTTTACCTTTTTTTTTTCTTTCAAACCCGGTGTGCGGCGAGCACACCCGCTTAGGCAATGTAAAGAGTGCTAGGCATACTCAGACATACCCCCTTGCCTAGCTGTGCTTAGCTAGGAGCCAAATCTGAGCCACAGGGCTCCAGTCCCCTTACAGTATGCCTGACACACACCCCTATGATGTCAGCTAACTCCTAGGCTTGCACCCAGCTATTCTTGCTTTTACACTGTTGGAAGCTGACTAGCATGCTGGAGAAATCTGGGATTCACCATCATTCCCCTCATTTGCATAGGATTGCCTGCTAATGCATAGTTACATGTCTCACACTGAGCCTCCCCGCTTAGCAACCACTACTCACTGGCCATGTTGACTTCATCCTGCCATTGACTTTAATGGCAGATTAGTGATTTTAGTTAGGATGCTTGTTTTAGGTTTCTTTTCTTATTTTTCCCCCCGATCCTGTTTGGGCACCGCTGCCCTACGCTTAAACAGCCGAGATTGGCTAAAAAAAATAAAAGTTGATTTTTTTTTATTTTTAAAGCTGTTTTCAATGCAAATGGCATTATACTTGGTCATTGGCATGCTTCCTGAATGATATGCACCCTTTTTTTTGAGCTGTCACGGCTCCGTTTTGGAGTTTGCAGAAATGTACTCGGTTACTAACCAAGTACATTTCTGCAGATTACACTAGTCCTGCACATCTGGTTTCCAGCTTCCTGGATCACAAATTCACCTCATTTGCATGGATTTCTCCTACAAATGGTGTAATTTGCATACAGGGGCTGAGTCCGTGCAGGACTAGTGCAGGAGCGCTCGTGCACGCCCCTGCAGGCTATTCCTGGATCGCACGACAGACATATTGCCTGCTAAAGTTCCTGAACTAATCCTGCACGCCGTGCAAGGCTTGCAGAATCCTTGGGGTAGTTTCTTCTGTTTTTATTTGTAATGCAATTAACAGAAAAATGCTCATTCCATTAAAGTAATCCCCATGATTGGCTTGTCACATCAAATGCAGTCAAAATATCTATAGTTGTAGTTTTCTTAATTTATTTCTTCCTACTCAGGTTAATGTAAATGCTAGATTTTTTTAAATCTTTAGGTTCATTTGCCAGTACAATTGAAGATATTATGAATGTGTGTGTGTGTGTGTGTGTGTGTGTGTGTGTGTGTGTGTGTGTGTGTGTGTGTGTGTGTGTGTGTGTGTGTGTATATATATATATACATATATATATATATATATATATATATATATATATATATATATATGGATCTAGGACTATTGAACGAAAGTTCAATAGTCCGAATCCACAATACCTGAATGCACTTTAACAAAAGTACTTTCACCAAAAAAGAGCTTTCATTAAAGTCTGTTCAAAAAAAAAATATATATATATTAAATCTTCTTTTAAGCAGGGGGGCAAGCCCCCCTGCATCCCCATGTGGGGGACTGTGCCCCCCACACCCCCCTACTTTTATATTCTCACTCCAAGGTCGCACTACAGTGGGTTAAAGGCAATTCACCCTTAACCGCACCGTAGTGCGACTGGCACAACTGCTTCGGTGAACAGCAGTTTCAGTTATGTATGTTCGGTGATTTCTGCTTCGGCAGAACGTGCCGTCGGGGATCTGTACAGATCCCATATATATATATATATATATATATATATATATATATATATATATATATATATATATATATATTTGACATTTGTTGATTGGGTATGTCTGTCTGGGCATTTGCCCTTTTTCAGCGGAGGCTCGGGGAGAAACGCTCCAGAGTTAAGATAAAACAGCAGTTAAACAATAAGTAATATTATAGGTAGATCTCAGAGTAACAAATAGTGCAAGTTAAACATTTGCACACCCAAAGTCAAATAATGATCCAGTTGACAAGTTGTTGTTGTTGTTGTTGTGTCTTTCGGCCTTTCCCGGTTAGGGGTCGCCACAGCAGAACTCCGGTCCGCTAATGATTGGCAGTAGATTTTTACGTACTGAGTTGCCGGCTCTGACGCACAACCTTCAACAAAGGTATGCCCATTCACGCATGTCTCCACACAGAAGACGATCTAGCTGAGAATCGAACAGGACAACGTCTTACTGTGATAAAGCATAAAACAAAGGGGCTTCCTAGTACAAATAGAACAAGTGAAGATATACTAAATACAGATGATTAAATCAGTACACAGTATCAATGATGTAGAAAATATTTCAGAGGAAGTATGGAGGCCAATTACAGATAGAGAGGAGATATTATTGAGGAAGAGAATTCATATAAGATGAAGGTGTAATGGAGAACTGGGTTAGAGCAGGGTGGGCAAGCAGGAGTTTGGAATTAGTTAATGGAGAGTATGACTTAGGAAAGAGAAACAGAGAGGAAAAGGAAGAATAAGAGTAAGATGAGTGAGCAGGGTTAGGAGGAGTGAGGTAGAGAGTAGGAGAAATATTGTTATAACACACAGAAAGTTAAGGGGAGGTTGGGTGTTAGTAGGGAAGGAAGGAAGTGGAGAGGAAAGTGAGGGAGGGGAAGAAAAACAGGCGGAAAAAGGAGGAAAGGTGGGATTGGGGAAGGAGAGAATATTTAGGTGGGGTAGTTACACTGACATTTCCTAGAGCTAAGTAGGTATTATCGGAGAGCTGTTTTAAAGGCTTGACCATGACTGATATTTTTAAGAACCAAAGGAAGCTTATTCCATGAGAGAGCTGGAAAGTAGGAGTAAAGGTTTTTCCATAAGATTTTTTTGGCATGTGAATCTGTAAGAGGCATATGTCAGCACTTAAAAGGGGGCAAAGTGGATTAAAGAGAGAGACAAGAGAAGATTGACTGGGGCAAGAAGAGGGCTTATTAAGGATGGTGTGGATTATAAGAAATTGACAGTAGCTGAGCTGGTTAGTAAATTCTAACCAGCTAAGATTCTGGAGAGCAAGGCAGTGATGAGTGATGAGATTTAGGTAGATGAGATTTTATATATATATATATATATATATATATATATATATACTTTAATTAACAAAAATCCAGACTTCAGGGTAGTAGTAGTAGCAGTAGCAAAATGAGTTTCCATGGCTTAGCTGATGAGATTTTTCTTCTTGAGCCTTGTAGACATAGCTCAGCTAACTACTTTGATTAGCACATCTCAGAACAAGTGTGGCTGGACAATAAATAAATGCTTTTCTGAGAAAAATGTACAGTGTATGGGTTACCTTTTTAATACCCATGCTACTTGATAAGAACAGGCAAGAATGGAAGTAGCAGTGCATGCAAGGAATAAGGTTAAGATCTAGATGCTAAACAATGTATAGGAGGGAAAATCACTCAAATGAAGTGTGTGTGTGTGTGGGGGGGGGGGGCTAGTAAAAACTCTAAGTGGCTTAGCAGTAAAGAGGAGAGCTGACAAATAAGCAATGCCTATTGTCTGCCAGATATTTCAATAAAAGATGAACAGCAGCAGTACAAAATAGGATCATGTGAGGGTTATAAGGAAGGTAGATGGGGACTTCAGTCTTAATAATATAGCTGATATCATTCCAGCATAAAGTGTGGGAAAGGCAAATGAAATAATGATTCTGGAATGGGAAAGGTGTACAATGTAAAAAAAAAAATCATGGAAGACAGACTACATGACAAAACAGCAGAACAGAGAAGGATGGATGCAGGTGAGCATATCGCTGGGGAACTAAGCTACAATGTCCTTCACTACTGGTATAAGAGATAGAGATGAGACCGGATAGCAAAATGATGTTGTGGGATTACAGGAAGTCAACTATAAGAAGGCTAGGAATATTGTGGATCGAAGCAGGTGAGACTGGAAATCAAAACAGTTGTGATTGGGCATTTGTGAGACAATTATGCATGGTCTATAGAAGGCAGTGAAGAAAGGACTGGGAAGGAAAAAAAATCAAAAGAGAACGATCCACTAGGTTCAACGGAAAATTCAGTAAAATAATAAAAATAAGGAGAGACAGTGAGAGAAAGGGAGAGAGAGAGAAGGCCATTAACAAGTGAAAGTGATCAGAAGATATACACTAACAGGAATACAAAGAAGGTAGAAGGAAGGAACCAGTTAGGTCAGAAAGGCTAAAGTGAGCATAGCAGGTTACCTGGAAAAGTGAGTGATAAATGGCAATATTGATTATTGTTATTATTTTTTTTTTGAGTGGTTGGGGGAAAGAATCATTAATACATATATTTTCAGTAAAGAAAAGTAAATTAAATCAAGAAAGAAGGAGAACAAGTAGAAATTGTGAATGAATTATATACCTCTTACTAGTGCGGTAGGGACAAAGTTACTACAGCTGATGAGATGATGGAGAAAGCGACTGGTGAAATCATGTGATAGTTTATCAAGACATAGGAAAGGGTAAGCTGCTTACACAACAGGGAGGATAATAGACAGGGCTCAGGATGATTTATTATTCTGTAATAGTAAATAACTAGCTTGAGTGTTGAGAAGGCCAACCCACTTAGTTTCTTAACCTTGAATTATCTTCTTCTCCACCTTTCTCCCTTTCCACTTTACTAAAAAAAAATCAGAATTTTTAGCTCGTTTTCTGCCTTTCCTGTAAATAGTCTAGTCCATATACAGATTTTCTATATCCAGGACTGTTAGTAAACTTCTGAGTCCCCCAAGACTTTCTGTGTTGGAGGGAAACCTTCTAGCTTATCAGTGGGAGTGGTAAGCAGTAGGTAGCCTATCTACCACAAGAGGAGTGGTTTCTGGCTCAGAAATTGTAGTATATTGGCCGTTTAGGCAATTTTTCCATCTCTTTCATCTTTTTGGTTTAAAAACCTGTGTTTGTGCTTTTCCCCCCTTTCCTGTAACTAGTCTAGTCCAGATACAGATTTGCTGTTTCCAGGACTGTATGTAAGCTTCTGAGCCCACCAAGCCTTTCTGTGTTGGAGAGAAGTCTTCTAGCTTATCAGTGGGAGTGGTAAGCACTAGGTAGCCTATCTGCCACAAGAGGAGTGGTTTCTGGTCCAGAAATTGTAGTTTATTGGCCATTTGGGCAGTTTTTCCATCTCTTTCAACTTTCTGATTTGAAAGCCCATGTTTGTGCTTGTTTCCCACCTTTCCTGTAACTAGTTTAGTCCAGATACAGATTTGCTGTATCCAGGATTGTTTGTAATCTTCTGAGTGGTGTCAAAGTCTGCTCTACAATTTTTCCCTTAATTCTACTAGTTCTCTCCTCTCCTGCACTTTTACTAGCTTATTAATCTAGCACTTTACCAGACTTCTTGTAGCAATTATTGTAGCACACAAAAGTGCTACCAGCACTAAACATTCTACAAGGAAATAGCTCCAGTACTTATTATTAATGACCACCCCTCAAGGCTTGTCTAAAGGCCAGTTCCCTGTGCTTTCTCCTATTAACCTGGTGAACTTGGGCATTCTGAGGCAATGTAGCAACTGCCTCATGTACACTGACAACCCTCTCCTCTTACCTCCCAACATTTAGACTTGCGAGAGATGCATTTTTATATCCAAATTGGAAGCCATGCACTCTCCAGCCAAGACCGGAATAGCTGGTCAAGAGGAGAAGGTTACACTTGCACCAAACCACATGGAACACATAGCCCTGTAGAACACACAGCAGCACTGCCGTTACAGAAAAACACAAACCGCACACCCACTTTCACGGCAGCTCTCAATAAAAATCTATCCAAACAGCAAAGACCTCCAAGGCAGAAATGCACTTGACAACCACAACACAACACTAATCACATGACAAATAACTTTCGCAAACTGTGTGCCACTCAACCAAAGTCCCTAAGGCAAAACAGCATGACCAACACACTAGTCATAGGTGACTCGATAGTGTGGCACACTGATGTCCCACTCACTAGACTGAATAAGGAGAAAGTAACAGTCAGTTGCCTGTCAGGCACTAGGATCTGCCAGATATTATACGCACTCAGGTCCCTCAACGACAGACAGAAATATGACTCTGTCATTGTACATGTGGGTGTAAATGACCTGAGATGTACCTCCTTGGACTACATGAAAAAAGACTTGTAGGAGCTCTTGGATTATGTAGCCCAGGCTGGTATGACCCTACCCCTGAGCAGTATCCTACCATCACCCAGAATTATACCACAGTACAAGCAGAAAATGATTGATATCAACAATTGGCTAAGTTTCTGGTGTCATTCTAAGGGGATCCAGTATCTGTCTGCCCGGGATGACATGATTGACAGACCTCGATGCTTTGCCAGAGATGGCCTGCATCTGTCAGCCCTGGGCATCCGGATACTGGCCAAGGCTTTTGCCACCCTATAGTGTGTTTTTTAGGCGGTGTTCCACAGACCAAATTACTACCATAATAGCTGGAAACAAATTTAGTCTAAGGGTCAGGCTGCTCAAAACTAGAAGTCTAAATCTCAAAATGCACTTGCTCGAAGCACTCCTTAAAATGGAGAACATTGACATTCGTGCCGTAACAGAGACCTTTTTCAAGGCAGCAGAAAGCACCCCTGCACTACCAGGCTATAATTAATTCCACACCTTTCGGCCCTAGAAGTTGAATCAAAGCTCCAAAGGCACTGGTATTTCCATATTCATAAAGGATGCGTGCACCTCCAGACTGGTAGCCCAACATAACACATCTGAGATACTTCAGGTGCAGCTAATATTGGGTAACACAGCAATTCAGGTCGTAGCCTGCTATAGGTCCCCAACCATGTCCCAAGACTCACACTCCATGTTCCTAAGCACACTGGAGAATATTAAGGTCTAACCTAACATTCTCATACTGGGTGACTTCAGCTATCTCTTCATTAACTGGGAAACTACTCATGTACCAATACACTTGCCCAGCATTTCCTGGAATTCATTAATTCCAATGCCCTGGACCAGCTTGTTCTTACCCCCACTAGAGGTAGCAACATCCTTGACCTGGTCATTACTAACATGGGTGACCCACTACTCCATCAATAGTCAACTCTTCCCTGGTTAGATCCAACCACAAACTAATCACCTTGGAAATCCACCCCCCCCTGCAAATGTAACCACCAAGAAAAACTTCTCCAAAGCTAACTTTGGGGTGCTAAAAACAGAGGTGGCTAACTTCACTGCACCCATGCAAATGGAGATCAGTTGCATGATCGCTGAATCATACACCAATCCACTGTACGAACACGTACACAAATGCATGGATCTCGCCATACCCAATAGAACCAAGATGCTCTCCTCCAAAAAAAAAGGAAGCCAATCTGGGGGTCCCCTGCCATAAACAAACTTTACAACAGAAGGAGGAAACTGATGCAGAATAAGGTGAAGTCCCAAGACTGGAAAAACTCCCTTATCAGCCTCAACAAAAAGTTGAGATCCCTCATCAAATCCTCTAAAGCTAGCTATGAAAACAGAATTGCAGCAGATAGTAAAGACAACCACAAAACCTTCTATAGTTATGTAAAGAATCTCCACAGCAATACCCAGATTTGCTCTGAGCTACTACACAATGGTACCTCCTATACCAAGCCAACAGATATTGCCAATATACTGGTCGACATATTCAGTGCCAGCTTTACCCCCCCAAGGGACCAGTCACAATACCAGTAGATTGCCAGGTATCCAATATTACTGCTGCACAGGTTAAAACATCACTGTCCAAGGCCAAGAATACAGCTTCTATGGGACCTGACAATATCCCTGCCTGTGTTCTACATGAACTACAGAGAGAACTGGCACCTCACCTGTGTGCTCTGTTCAATCACAGCCTCACCTCAGGATTTGTCCCTACCGAATGGCACACTGCTACAGTCATCCCTCTCCACAAAGGAGGAGTGACTACAGATCCTGGTAACTATCGCCCCATTAACCTGATGAGTCTGATATGCAGAGCTATGGAACACATCATCATGGACATAATAAACGAGGATATAGGGAATTTCCAAACTCTGGATCCCACACAGTTTGGTTTTCTCATGCCTGCTAAACTTGGTCAACTTCTTTGAGTCAGTCACCAGAGCTGTGGATGAAGGCAAGTGGTCATATAGCCTATCTTGATCTGGCCAAGGCCTTTCCCCACTCAGGAATCATAGAAAAACTCACTAAGGTAGACATCAACCCCTATATCATTAAATGGGTTACAAACTGGCTCACAGGTAGAACCCACAGTGTGAAAGTAGCTGACTCCAAGTCAGACTGCTGACCAGTCACGAGTGGAGTCCCACAGGGTTCATCCTGGGTCCTCTCCTGTTTGGTATCTACTTCTCTGAAGTCCAGGCCAACACAAAAGGACTCTGGCTGACAAAGTCTGCAGACAATTGCAAGTTGGGAGCTACTACTAACTCCCCAAGTGATGTTGACATCCTATAGAAAGGCCTCATGAGACCAAAGACTGGTGTCAGAACCATAGCCTTAAGCTCAATGCCAAAAAATGTGTCATCATCCCCTTTGGGAAAAACCCGAGTCCCATGCATTACCACATCGATGGTAGTCCACTGAACACAGAAAGCATTATAAGAGATCTGACAGCAACCTCTCTTTTGACCATCACATTGCCACTGTGGTCAGAAAGTCCTTCTATGTGGCACATCTCATTACTAAGGGTTTTGCATCCAGGAAGAAAGAGGTCATTGTCTCCCTCTACTCTTCTCTCATTAGGCCAATCACTGAGTACAATTCCCCATTTGGCATGCACCTCACTAAACACCTGCAACAACTGGAGAGGCCACAAAAGTACCTCACAAAGAGGATCCTAGGCTTTAAACATTCGTCCTACTAAAAAAACTCCAACTATTCTCTGTCTCATATTGCCTACTTAGAGGTGATCTCTGCTTGACTTATAAAGCCATGTCTGACCCAGCTCTGTTAGAAATCCTACATCTGAAGAAATCTCAATTCCTCCGTACCACGCACTTCAGAGACCTCAACCTCATTACAACAACCAACAGAACATGCTGGAGGGACAGGTTCATAACCCAGAGACTGCCCATGCTATGGAATAGACTTCCCATACACGTCAAGCAGGGCACCTCACTGGCCCTCTTCAAGAGAAATCTTGATTAGTGGATGGGAAATAGAAAATTCACCCCAGGTATCACTCCAGTGGCTTTACTTGACAGAGGCACTGGGAGCTATGGTCGGGTGGCACAATGCCAGGGTAATTCTATGGGCTAGGCTTGTAAAGGCTCCAGGCCCATTAGTCTAGTACACACCTATGAACCTATGACCCTATGGAACTGCTCAAGAGACTATTTACCAGTAGGGAGATAACTGAGGACCAGAGAATGCAAATGTAGCACCACTCTATAAGGGAGTGCTAAATGTTGCCAGGCAGTATTGACTAGTTAGTCTAAGCTCAGTAGTATGGAACACATTTTTTAGTACAGCTATCACCAGTATACAAATGAGCATGGGATCACAGGCAGAAGACTGTGCAAAATGAACCTTATCCATTTATGTGACTGGAACATGGTAGACATAACTAGAAAGCAGTGTACTGCTGTCATGTACTTGGAAATTAACAAGGCATTCAGGAACACAGAGGAGTGAGATGTGATAGTGTTTAGTTTGGCATATTTAGAAGTCTGCAGCCAGTAACTCTTGGAATGATTTTACAGGTTTCCATTCTTTCATTTATCTGGGAGTTTGTCTAATCTGGTCATATCTCATTATCAGAAACAAAGTCTAATAGCCTGACAAATGTAGAAAAACATTACCAAACATTAACATTTGACTATCACAACTTAAGGTACTTGCTTATTCTTTTCACTCATTCTCAAGTAATTACCTGTACACCCTCAGGCACGTCTTCCTCATCTTACATTCCCTTATTCCTGTACTATTGTATCCCTTATAAATGAACTGCTCCCAAACACTGCTCTCTTGTTATCCTGTCCTATTCCTAATCATGTCTATCTCTTGTATGATCTGTTATAACAGTGAACACAATTCATTCTTATTGAAAATGTAGAGAAAAATTACTTACTGGAACTGCTACTGATTGGTGTGTAATAATATAACAAATGCAACCGTCTGAAATACAGAAAATACACTGTTATAACTATGTATTATATAAATATTCTGTCCTGAAGTGTTACATATAGTCTGTATATTGTTATCATGTGACTAATTAGAAAACATTTTTTGTTAATGCATTCTATTAAAAATCTCTGCGGTGACTATAATGTAAAAAACTGAAACCTTCTACTACCTTGTTGCCCAGGCTGTGGCTGAAATAGTTCCTAAGGCCAGCCTATCTACCCAGTCCAAAACAATAAATAAATGATGTAACATGGAACATAACATACCATAACATAACATAACATATAACATAACATAACATAACATAACATAACATAACATAAATAGAACAGTGGGCATAGAGGCAGGCTACTGGAATGGTCAATGGAAGGTAAGAGAATGCTTATAAGGGGAGCATAGAGACAGAGAGACTTATGTCCCTTCTCCCTGAGGGGTAGAAGTGAAAAAGGAGATATGATTTGAGGCCTCATGATTGCAGAGGAATGAAGCTGAGGGGGACAGATGTGAGATGGAGCAGACATGGATTTTTTATTGAAGGGAAAAGATTCAACTTGGTTACTAGGGGAGCACAAGTTTTTGTAAATGGCAGAGCATCAAAAGAATGAGTCATTAGATTGAGTACTACAGAGAAAAACTACCAAATCTTTTAAAAAGGCATGTAATAACTATAATACGGGTACTGGAGGAGAGAGTAAGATGCAGAACAGAAAGACATAGGGCTACTTGCAGTGTGCCAGGTGCAGTGCATAGACATACTAGGTAGAAAGCCTCCCCCTGCCAGCTTAAATTTGTAAGTATGGATGTCTTCATGTGTGCTAATTGTGTGTGTGTGTGTGTGTGTGTGTGTGTGTGTGTGTGTGTGTGTGTGTGTGTGTGTGTGTGTGTGTGTGTGTGTGCATAGATAGATGTAGATATATATATAGATATAGATATAGATATAGATATAGATATAGATATAGATATAGATGTAGATATAGATATGTGCGTGTCTGTGTGTGTATGAATATAAAACAACATCCATTCTTATTGGTTCTTGGTGCATAGTAATGGTCTCTTTATTTAATCAAGCCTGGTCAGGATTGGACTATCCATATAAGCTCTCTGGTAATATTCTCCAACCCTTACCACTGATCCTTGTACTGTTTACAACCTTGGCTTACTTTACTAATTTTGGTGACGGGCAAAGTTCTTTTAGGGTCTAGACAGATTTTTTTTTATTGGATTACAGTCATACATCATTGCATCATTCCTTTTTTATCAGAGGTTACCAATTTCCAACGTGGCTAACTATACACAGTTGTGATTCCAAATTCCTTATTTTGCTTGGTTCCCAGACAGTTAAATGTGTTCGAATTGATGCAATGCCCTGCCATTTTCCGCTGGCTTGGTTCCCCTTGTTATCTGAAGTATCACCCCATCAGACAGTTTTGATAGAGCTGGACTTTTGATTAAGTGAAAGCATCTCCATCCTTCTTCATGTGGCCTTCTTTTTCACAGCAGATTAGTTACTGGTGATTATGGAAGCTGTGACCCCTTGGCCACTACCTAGCTTTTTGACACTGATTTTTATTTCCCATTCTTCTCTAGTTTTAAGACTTAATAAGGCATGAAATAACTCTTCAACAGTTACTAACTCTTTGTGTTCCCCCATTACCTCTTTAAGCTGTTTTCTCTAACAACAGCTGTCTCCCCAGTCTATGTGCAGTAGCCTGTGAACGCTATTTTGATTGACTGCATCTACTTCGGAGGTGATGACTTCCCACTGGACTTAGATCTTTGTATAATATTTCCTTTCTGTTATGATTCCTGAAGTCCAGCCCTATATTTTTTTTTGCCATTTTGCCATCCTTTTGTAGTGCGCTGATGCCTGAGTTGTCCAAACATGACAGGAAATGTTAATATTTTATTGCCAGGGTTTTCTTGTGCAGGCAATTCCCTGTGCTAATCAACCCCTTTTTGTAACAAGTGACAGTGCAGATAGACAACTTCTTTGTAACATTTAATTACTTAGGTAAGTCCCTTTGTCTACTACAGAACACTGGTGCTGGCCCTGTAGTCTTACTATTACCAGTTCTGAACTCTTGAATCCTACTGGACTCAGAATATAGGGACATGACTTTTGCCCACTTCTTGAGTTTAATTTACATTACCTATTTATACTATGTGCTGTTTGATCACCTTACTGTACACCTTCATTCCATCTCTAGTGATCAGTACCATAATGTGCTTCAACTTTTTGTTTGCAGTAGCTTCTACTGGGTTTATTTAGACACATTTCCACTACAATGGCACTTTTTAAGGAAATGTTGCTTGCCTTATCCGATGTTCTTATGACTAGAAATAAAGGAGAAAGTCAAGATACCCAAAGGTACCCATTCATTATGTGTAAGTAGATTTATGTCAATGCAACACTGAGATATCCATTCATGATGTGTGTATATATATATATATATATATATATATATATATATATATATATATATATATATATATATATATAGCGGAAATTGGGCAACTGTTGGCCGAAGGAGAAGAGGAGGGTGAAGGCATGTCCGAAGGCAGGAAGAGAGGAGGAAGGTTAGGAGTGTAGCAGTGAGGGTAGGAACTTTGAATGTTGGCAGTATGACTGGTATAGGAAGAGAGCTAGCAGATATGATGGAGAGAAGGAAGGTTGATATATTGTGCGTGCAAGAGACCAGATGGAAGGGAAGTAAGGCCAGGTGTTTAGGAAATGGGTTCAAATTGTTCTATCATGGTGTGGATGGCAGGAGAAATGGGGTAGGGGTTATACTAAAGGAACAATATGCCAAGAGTGTTTCAGATGTGAAGAGAGTGTCTGACAGAGTGATGTTTATGAAGCTCGAAATTGATGGTGTAATGATGAATGTTGTTAGTGCATATGCTCCACAAGTTGGGTGTGCGATGGATGAGAAAGAGAAATTTTGGAGTGAGTTGGATGAAGTTGTGGTGAGTGTACCCAAGGGTGAGAGACTTGTGATTGGAGCAGACTTTAATGGGCATGTTGGTGAAGTGAACAGAGGGGATGAGGAAGTGATGGGTAGGTATGGTGTTAAGGAGAGGAATGTAGAAGGTCAGATGATTGTGGAGTTTGCGAAAATGATGGACATGGCTGTGTTGAATACATATTTTAAGAAGTGAGAGTAGCATAGGGTGACGTACAAGAGTGGAGGAAGATGCACACAGGTGGATTATATCCTATGTAGAAGGGCCAGTCTGAAGGAGATTGGAGACTGTAAAGTGGTGGCAGGGGAAAGTGTAGTTAAGCAGCATAGAATGGTGGTCTGTAGGATGACATTGGTGATCAAGAAGAGGAGGAAGAGTGTGAAAGCAGTGCCAAGGATTAAATGGTGGAAGTTAAAAAAGGGTGATTGTGAAGTGGAGTTTAGGGAAGAGTTAAGACAGGCACTGGGAGGCAGTGGAGAGTTACCGAATAGCTGGGTAACTACAGCAGAACTAGTAAGGGAGACTGCTAGAAAGGTGCTTGGTGTGACATCTGGACAGAGGAAGGAGGACAAGGAGACCTGGTGGTGGAATGAGGAAGTACAGGAGAGTATACAGAAGAAGAGGCTGACGAAGAAGAAGTGGGATTGTCAAAGAGATGAAGAAAGTAGACATGAGTGTAAGGAGATGAGGCGCATGGCAAAGAGAGAGGTAGCAAAAGCTAAGGATAAGGTGTATGGAGAGTTGTATGAGAGATTGGACACTAAAGAGGGAGAAAAGGACCTGTACCAATTGGCTAGACAGAGGGACAGAGCTGGGAAAGATGTGCAGCAAGTAAGGGTGATAAAGGATAGTGAGGGAAAGGTACTAACAAGAGAGGAGTGTGTGTTGAGTAGTTGGAAAGAGTATTTTGAATGGCTGATGAATGAAGAGAATGAGAGAGAGAGAAGGCTGGATGATGTGGGGATAGTGAATCAGGAAGTGAAACAGATTAGCAAGGAGGAAGTAAGGAAAGCTATGGAGAGGATGAAGAATGGAAAGGCTGTTGACCCAGATGACATCCCAATGAAAGCATGGAGGTGCTTAGGAGAAATGGCAGTGGAATTTTTAACTAGATTGTTTAACGAAATTTTGGAAAGTCAGAGGATGCCTGAGGAGTGGAGAAAAAGTGTTTTGGTACCTATCTTTAAGAATAAGGGTGATGTGCAAAGCTGCAGTAACTACAGAGGGATAAAACTGATCAGTCACAGCTTGAAGTTATGGGAAAGAGTAGTAGAAGCTAGGTTAAGAAGGGAGGTGATGATTAGTGATCAGCAGTATGGTTTCATGCCAGGCAAGAGCACTACAGATGCAATGTTTGCTCTGAGAGTGTTATTGGAGAAATACAGAGGTCAGAAGGAGTTGCATTGTGTCTTTGTAGACTTGGAGAAAGCATATGACAGGGTGCCTAGAGAAGAGTTGTGGTATTGTATGAGGAAGTCAGGAGTGGCAGAGAAGTATGTAAGAGTGGTACAGGATATGTACGAGGGTAGTGTGACAGTGTTGAGGACTGGAGTGGGAGTGACAGATCCATTTAAGGTGGAGGTGGGATTACATCAAGGATCAGCTCTGAGTCCTTTCTTATTTGCAGTGGTGATGGACAGGTTGACAGATGAGATCAGACAGGAGGACCCGTGGACTATGATGTTTGCAGATGACATTGTGATCTGTAGTGAGAGTAGGAATCAGGGTGAGGAGACTCTGGAGAGGTGGCGATATGCTCTAGAGAGCAGAGGAATGAAAGTCAGCAGGGATAAGACAGAATATATGTGTGTAAATGAGAGGGAGGGTAGAGGAATGGTGAGGATGCAGGGAGTAGAGTTGGTAAAGGTGGATGAGTTTAAGTACTTGGGATCAACAGTTCAGAGTAATGGTGAATGTGGAAGAGAGGTGAAGAAGAGAGTACAGGCAGGTTGGAATGGGTGTAGAAGAGTGTCAGGAGTGATTTGTGACAGACAGGTACCAGTAAGAGTGAAAGGGAAGGTCTACAAGAGGGTAGTGAGACCAGCTATGTTATATGGGTTGGAGACAGAGGCATTGACAAAAAGGCAGGAGTCAGAGATGGATGTGGCAGAGTTAAAGATGTTAAGATTTGCACTCGGTGTGACTAGGATGGATTGGATTAGGAATCAGTATATTAGAAGGTCAGCTCATTTTGGACAGTTTGGAGACAAAGCAAGAGAGATGAGATTGCGTTGGTTTGGACATGTGCTGAGAAGGGATGATGGGTATATTGGGAGAAAGATGCTAAGGATGGAGCTGCCAGATAAGAGGAAAAGAGGAAGGCCTAAGATAAGGTTTATGGATGTGGTGAGAGAGGACATGCAGGCGGTTGGTGTGACAGAGCAAGATGCAGAGGACAGGAAGAAATGGAAAGAGATGATCCGCTGTGGCGACCCCTAACGGGAAAAGCCGAAAGATGATGATGATGATATGTGTGTGTGTATGGATTCACTTTAGAAGCTTGAAATAATGAAATATCGAAATTCAGTATTTCGAGCCCATAAAGTGGAATCCTGAGAACAGGGAAAGCTCAGAAGCACGAAATTCAAAACTTCGAATACTGGTGGTTTTGAATTTCATGCTTCTTAGGTTTCGCTGTGGTTATGGATACAGGTAAGTGTGTGTGTGTGCTAAGGGTTTTGGGTACGGGCTGTGGTGTGAGTCAGTGTGTTTTGTTGCTGTGATGTGTGTGTGCGAGGAGAATGTAGCTTGTGTGGTGGTGTTTTGTGTGTGTTTGTGTGTAGTGTGACCTTGGAGTGAGAATATTTAAGTAGGGGGGTGTGGGGGGCTTGCACCTCACATGGGAGGTGCAGGGGGCTCCCCCCCCACGCTTTTATGTAGTAGAGAACTTGTGTTTGTGTGTGGGGAGGATGGTGTGTGTGTGTGTGTGTGTGTGTGTGTGTGTGTGTGTGTGTGTGTGTGTGTGTGTGTGTGTGTGTGTGTGTGTGTGTGTGTATTAGTAGCGCGAAACTCAAAATCTCCAGAGTACAAGATTTTGAATTTTGCGGTTCTGAGTTTTTGTGGTTTCAAAAATTCAACTTTATAGCTTCGAAATACTGAATTTCTATATTTCAGTATTTCGAGGATATAAAGTGAATCCATATATATATATATCTATATCTATATATATATATATATATATATATATATATATATATATATATATATATATATATACATACATACATACATACACACATATATATATATATATATATATATACATACACACACACACACATATATATATATATATATATATATCTATATATATATATATATATATATATATATATATATATATATATATATATATATATATATACATACACATGAACACACATATACAGGTTTATGTCAGTAAATCACTCTTGTTGACTACTCTGCAAGCAACAAGAAAAAAATCCTTACTAACCCATTCTACAGTCTATGCCGAGTCAACCCTGTCCTAAATTTTTAACAAATGACAGTTTCTCAAGATCTGCATGTTTTCCCTTTTTGTGCAGTTGCAACAATAAAAGTGAAGGTGAACACAAAGAAATAAGAGTTGTGGTAATTCCACAAACAGTACTTCCTTATTGTACTTCTTTTTACTAGTATGTGATGTTGTGTCTTTCCGCTTTTCCCGGTTAGGGGTCGCCACAGCGGAACTCCGGTCTGCTAATGATTGGCAGTAGATGTTTACGTGCTGGCTTGCTGGGCCTAACGCACAACCTTCAATGAAGGAACGCCCATTCACGCATGTCACCACACAGAAGACGCTCTAACTGAGAATCGAACGGGCAACGTCTAACTGTGAGGCGACAACGCTACCGCAGCACCACCACCGCAGTACTTTACTAGTATGTGATGTAAAATTCTTAAATAAGTATTTAGTTATACTTGTTAGTGGTGCAATCCAAGTCAGTCCCTTTATAAAAAACATATTTTTCTGTAAAATGTAAATACCTCTGATTATTCTATAAATACATAAGTATCTCTGATAAGTTTTCTTGTTGTTTCTGTATTACTTTAAAGATTTCATGAAGAGTTGTTATGCTTGATCATGGGTGGGATTCAAAGGTAATGTATCACATTTTTTAACCTTTTAGCACAAGAAATCTGGACAAAGGCAATAATAATGGGGATAAAGGCCCAAAAATAGGGACAGATTTTAAATATTGCTCTTAGAAACTTACTAAGTTACGAGAATAACATATTTTGCATTGACATGCATTTCCCAAAGGATATGAAGACTGAAGTTCAAATCTCCCTCATTATTCAGTGACTTTAGTCCTCAGTGATTTGCCAGAATATAACAAATTTTATGAGGAACAGACCAAAAACTGAGTCAGAAATCTGGAGTGTCTGCAAAAATCAGTACAGTTGTGAGGTATGTTAAGTGTATGAACTGGGTATTGCTAGTCAGCTGCAAAAAGCACAGGAACATGTCAGAATGATCTACAGACATGATTGTACATGCACTACAACACAGTGTCCTAATGTACACTGGCTTAGAAACTCTTATGCAATAACATATGCAGATGAGCCATAGTAGTAGCAGCAGAGAAGAGCTCAGGTTAGAGCTAAAGAGAACCGAAGCATATCTAGTCTGGTGGCAGATATGGTGATACAACTTAGTCTGTCATAGACCACATCAGAGTAATAACAATGCAGTTACAGTGTCTGAAATCAAAAAGGAGGCATCCTTACATATGGAATAGTACCACAAAATAAAAGTGATCCACATGCACAGACATAATGACCATAGTTTACACACTTGTCTGAATAACGCTGATCCTATTTGTGCAGTCCCAAGACAACCATAGATGTCACTAGATATGTATTGCTAGCCAGTATTCCATACTTAAAGTAATGGCATATCATGCAGTAGGGGTAATATTTGCTTACTTGATTGGTTCACATGATGTCCAGTACACAGTGACTGATTCACAGCAGTGCAATGACAGATGAGTTGCATTTCAAACTGATCCTGCACTGTGATGTCTGTGTGCTTGATGAGAACATTATGCATAAGCTTTGCAAATTGAGGTTTCTTTGCTGTATACTGTCCTATGTACAGTGCAGCTTGTAGTCACAAAGATTGCTATTGATGGACACTTGTGAACCATCACATCTTACTAACACTGTCATGGCCCAACACACAGTCACATGGACACTCAAATGGAGATACACACTCACACAGCTATTGGCCATTTGTGTGTGTGTGTGTGTGTCTAAGGGTATGCAAGTGTTTGTGATTTTGTGTACATATATGTGTGTCTGTTGCTTGTGTGTGTGTGTGTGTGTGTGTGTGTGTGTGTGTGTGTGTGTGTGTGTGTGCATGTGTGTGTCCACTTGTGCATGTGTATGTATGTGAGCATGTGTGTGTGTACTTCTGTGCATGTACGTGTGTATGCACATTCATTTGTGCATATCTGCATGTCTGCACTTGTGAATGCATGTGTTTCTGCACGTGTTTGCATGCACTATTGTGTCTGCATATCTAAATGTCTGCACTTTGTGCGTGTGTGTGTGTGTGTGTGTGTGTGTGTGTGTGTGTGTGTGTGTGTGTGTATGTGTGTCTGTGTTTGTATGAGTGCTTTTCAGAATGCTGGCAGCTAGCTTTACTGTCCCAGAGCCAATCACATTGCACAACTTGCAACAGTTTGCACACTGCCTGAGCACTATCATATCTCTGTGAGTTTAGTATGCAGTCATAGTGTATGAATTGCACACTGCCATGCTGTAATCCCTGCCTTGTATGTGAGCAACATTTAAGCTGACAGTGACATAAGCTTATGCAGGACCAAAACATCATAAGCTAAGGAGGTAATTGGGTCTTTATTGTACACATCTGCAATGTCATGAACACATTGTAATTATAGCAGCTATTTCAGCCATCACTAGTATCTGTGGTGAAATGTAGGTGTTTAGCAAACTTAGTAAGATTCAGACATGTAAAAGAAAGTTACAGAAGGTGTATATGTAGCTGCCATTAGGCCATGGTCTGTTTGAACATAACCGTCAGCACTTGTAATTCTGTCTCCAGCATATGATACTGAGCATGCCTCATGTGGAACACATCACAGATACTACACCATGGCTCATACACTTTAAGCCACCAAAGTCACTTTATGAATGATATACCTACTAGCACAGTGAATAGGCCACCACCCATGCAGTATCTGGTACATGGCTGAAGAGGATTTATAAACCCCAGCACCAGTCAGAGTTCATGTATCTCTTAGCATGTGATACATGGGTGTACAACATTTTTGAACCCCAGCACCTGCTGGAATTCATGCATGTCTTACCTACCATTTTCAGCATTAATCAGCATTATGCT
Organism: Protopterus annectens; assembly: GCF_019279795.1. Taxonomy (NCBI): domain Eukaryota; kingdom Metazoa; phylum Chordata; order Ceratodontiformes; family Protopteridae; genus Protopterus; species Protopterus annectens. The sequence continues at coordinate 727,615,068 of NC_056729.1, forward strand.
ATAAGCTGATGTTTATGGATACCAGAAGCTGCCAGAGAGATTTATTTTATATAGTGCTAGCCATACAAGGATTCTGGATTATTTTAGGCTCATTCCATACAACCCAATGAATATTTGGAATCATTTCTTTAATTACTTAAACTAGAAGAAACAGTGCCTTGTTATCAGATGCTGAGGCCTGTTAGTTGCTTGATGTAGCGAAGTATTAAGCAGTAACCAGAGACAACAGTGTTTCTTAACTTCTTTACCTGATTTGATGCTAGCAACGCTCCAGCTTTGATGCTGCACTGTTACTGTTTTTTTCTGACGATGTCCTATAACACTAATTACCTTAGTTCATGAGTCATTTAGTTCAACTATTGATTTATCCATTAATTTACTTGCTGTTCACCAACTGCCATTTGCCATTCTGCTGCAGCATATTATATGCAATTAATCATCCTGTGATTAATATAGGGTACTGTTGTTGAGAATATAGCTGCTTGCTATGTGTTTTAAGAAAACATAATTTAAACTGCCTACGATGCTTCACTGTATTTAACAGGAGTCAAAAGCTAAGCAGGGTGTAGCTGAAGTAGGAAAAGAAATCTTTTCTGAACCACAGAAATCACCACTGCTGCTGAATTGAAATGCTACAATCCCTGTTTTTATAAAGTCTTCCATTCCTCTCACACCCTTAATATTCTACCCCACCATGTACTCTTTACTGTATGCAATATCTGATCACCTTTCTGGCACTGCAATCCATTTTTCTCCCATTTAACATAAGACTCAGTAGAATTTGTTTGCATTCTCTGAGCACGCCAGCATGTTTCATAAGCATGTCTGACATAACTGCCTCTCTAGATTCAACATTCAATAAGCATCTATCACCTCATGTTCTCAGAAAACTTCAGAAGTATGTCTCCTCTAAAAGAATCTAATATTTGTTTTTTTTGGGCATATAATATATGCAGACGTTATTGACATAGTGAGAGCTAGGTGAGTACGTATGGCCTTCTAAGTCCAAGATTCTCCCAGCCAATGGTATTATTTATCTAAATCTGTTCATAATGAATAAATGCCAGGTCTGTATTAGTTTGCAGAAAGTGTATTTCAGCAAACACCTAATCTTCGACCCCTATTCAACAAAAATTGCTTCCGCAATTCACTGAATTTACCAAGGGCAATGAAATAATTGCCCCGGAGCACAACGGACAAACATCTCATTAAATTGATCCCACCCAAGTGGGGGGCTTTATCCCCCACATCCCTCAATGTGGGGGCTGCACCCCCACCCCCCATAACTATATATACCCACTCTGAGATTACACTACAGTGGAGAAAAGGAAAAAGTTATGTAGTTTCACAACTATTTCTTTGCCATTGGTAAACTCAGCGAATTGCAGAAGCAATTTTCACTGATTTGGGGTTGATGATTAGGTGTTCACTGAAATACACTTTTGGTGAACAAATATAGACCCTAAATACCATATATTCATTCTGTTGCATGACTACCATAGTACTGTATTCTATGCATTGTGTCCCATGCAAACAGTATGAACTGAAAAAAAAAGAGAAACGTTTCTCTTGGAATTTACAGTTAGTGGGTGGCTTAGGGAACAAAAAAGGAAGAGCTATCTCAAAGAAGGAGTAGAAAACAAGTACAGTTGCTTGTCTAAGGAGGTAACTGGGTGAAAAACTATGAAGGAAATTTAGAACTGGAAACATTTTACCGTATAATCCTAATTTGTTTCTAGTCATCGTGTACTACTACTACTGTCTTTTTGGCCACATTGTCCAAACTTCAAGTAGAATGGCATGCACTTTCATTAGTGACAGTCACTGATGCCTCCCAGTGTATCTTTGCCAGAGACTTCTTGTTTCCAATGTCATTAAAAGGAACATGCTGTTGCCATTTGCACAATAAAATAATGGAATTCAATCACCATTGATGTCTTTGTATCAGCTTAAGACTAGCACTTGCTGTTAATATGGTTACTTCAGAACTGTATAACAAATATGTCATTCATATATTATTTATTTAAAAAAATCCTAGCTTTTTTGTTTTTTGGTCATATGTTTACCACTTTTACATTTTCATACTGTAAAATATTCAACACATTCTTGATCAACAAGAAAAAAATACTGAAATAGTAGAAGTAAAACAAATAATTCAGTTTGCAAAACAGGTATATTTTGTCATCAGTACAACATAAGGATCCACATTTAAAGCTAACAGAATGGAGTGATTTCCAATGTTCTGCACCCACTGAAATCTACTTGTAAATTCATTGTTGAACCCAGTCCCTACTGTATTTATTTGCTACTTGCCAGCAGCAAACCCTTACAAACAAACATGCACGTACTCATATACTCAGCCCCTCACACTCATAAACAAATATATACTTGAATGCAAGCACATACACACACACACACACACACACACACACACACACACACACACACACACACACACACACACACACACACACACACACACACACACACACATCAGCCTCATCACACTCACACACAAATAAATATTTCAGTGTGGCCACACATATGTATACATTCTCCTGTACCCAACCCACCACACTCTCACACAAACACATACTTGAACGCAAGCGCATACACACATACACACACACACACACACACACACACACACACACACACACACACACACACACACACACACACACACACACATCAGCCTCACCCACACTCACACACACACACAACAATAAATAATATTTTGTGGCCACAATACATTCATACATTCTCCACCCCACCCCACCACACTCTCACACAAGCACATACTTGAACGCAAGCGCATACACACATACACCCACATGCACACATACTCATGTACCCAGCCCATGCCACTCATTCACAAAAACATACTTAAATGTGAACACACATCAGTACATATACTCATGTACCCAGCCCACACTCTCATGCAAACACATACTTGAATGCAAGCACAAACACACACACACACACACACACACACACACACACACACACACACACACACACACACACACACACACACACACGAATTCAGGCACACATATGTATATATACCATGTACTCAGCCCCCCAAACTCACACAAACACATACTTGAATACCAGCGTACATACATACACATGTACTCAGCCCCCCCAAACTCACACAAACACATGCTTGAATACCAGCACACACACACACACACACACACACACACACACACACACACACACACACACACACACACACACACACACACACACACTTTCTGAATACTAAATGGACAGGAGTGGACATAGTGGGTAATGGTCATGATTCAGTGAGTATGACAGTATATCAGCATATATTTAGCAATTTCTAAATAATTCTAACAACATAAGCTAGGGGAAAAAGCCTCTGGCCAGTCAGTCGGTTAATTTAGTTTTACAGATCACTCAGCACAGCAGTAGCCTGCAGCTTTACAAAATAAAGCTACAAAAATGAGGCAACATGCCCTTTCACTTTTTGTAGAAAAACATAACTGCTATAAAACAACAAATTGCATATGCATTACATTTAGGACTCCCCCACTACTGGAAGATCTTCTTAGACTGTCAACCCCAATACTTTCAGAAAAGGGTCAACTGCCTCCTCTGAAAGACCCTGAACCTGTATATATGTATACTCTGTCAGAGTTCATATAAACCCATTGTGCTTCCAGAAGGCAGTCATTTCCAGATATTTTACTTTTTTTCTCAAGTGAGATCTTTATGTGCAGTCCACTGCATTTGCTTTTATCAGAACAAAAGCCAACAGAAAACATATAGGATTCATAGTTAGACATTTCTCATATATTATCATAGATATATTGAATCCATATACACTGGGATCTAAATATGATATGCCGATAGATGCTGTGTGATCTGTTGTATCTAAAACATGCAATAACTGATCTTAAAGTGAATAGCATATGTCTGTTATTGCATCTGATGCTCAACTGCAGTGTCTTTGTTTTAAAGGACCAAGTATTACACCTTGTATTGGGCTCAACTACTAAGGCCTAAGGGTGCCACAAATATCTGCCAGGAGTGGTTATTGGATGTTTGAGGACAAAGATTCTAAACTTTGTAACTGCAAAAGTAAAAGTGTGAATGAGGGGGGAATATATCCCAAATCCATGACCCTATTGCCTGGGAGCATTTCCCTTTCTCTGAGGTACAGATATCTTAAAGTTGGTATATTTAAGTAAAAGGGTAATGTTAGGCAAACCACTTCACAACTGTATCACAGAGTTTGGCAATTCAGTATTTTTATCTTTCAAATCTCACTATTTAAGTATAAAACCATTGCATAACTAAACAGTGCTGAAGTTTTAAGTTAAAACGTTAATTGTTTAATATGAGTTGGGCAACTGTTGTAAAGGATACCAGGATATAAACAGTTTTATCTGAAGAAGTACATTGTAGGTCAGAAAGTACCCAATGGATTGTAACTTGGTCTGTATTTCAGTAAATATGAGTTTTATCCCTTGTCTTTTTATTTATATTTATTTCATTTATTTTATTTATCCCCATGTTTCAGTACCACTGTGTCCATTATTTTAAGTTGCTCCATGTATGTAACCAATGTAATGGATTAATATAGAGTAAATAGAGAGTATCCCCTGAAGTGTGCTCAGCACTTGTACAGAGAGAGTGCAAGGCCTGCAATGCTGCCCATGCATTATCAATCACTGCCATGTCTTTCAGGCACTGAGTGCAATCCTTCTTGACAAGACCCGCAGGGTGTATTGTAGTACAGCCTTTGTCATTCACTGTAATATTTCTGAGACATTGATAGTGCTATATACTATTAGACTGCACTGGCTGCAATGCAGAATACATTGTCTTTATCTTAAACACCCCCCCCCCCCCATGCTCATGGTGCTGGGATTATGCAGGAAACACATGTTATGAAGTTATATGCTCATTGTAACATGGACCACACTTCTGAGTACCCGCAACTGTATTGTATTAGACAATACACGGTACCACCCAATTGTGTACCGTACACAAGTGGTAATGGTTATAAACAACAACCCATTTTCACAGCTCCATCTACTGAACTTGGTATTGGACACACCCTGAAGATAAATGATGCACCGTTTTACTGTACAGTGTATTGCTTACTTTCTACTGACATACAGTTGGCATCAGCTGCTTCTACTAGATTGGTGATCATTTCACTATTAGAACTGTGGCTTGGGTGCATGATGTACAATTCTGAAACTCACCCATTAATCAGTGTATTTATTAATAAATGTTTTTTCTGACATACTGAAATGACATTGTAGAAGATTTTAGCAATAAATATTCCTTTAAGGAGAAAGAAAACTTTCAAATAAACATGCACTATGTTAAAAAAAAATAAAAATAAACTGTAAGCCTGTTTCCTACCTTTCCTGTAACTAGTGTAGTCCAGTTACAGATTTGCTGTATCCAGGACTGAATGTAAGCTTCTGAGCCCCCCCTCCCAAGCCTTTCTATGTTGGAGGGAAGCCTTCTAGCTTGTCAGTGGGAGTGGTAAGCACTAGGTAACCTGTCTACCACATAAGGAGTGGTTCTGGCCCAGAAATTGTAGTTATTGGCCATCTGGGCAATCTTTTCCATCTCTCTCAACTTTCTGATCTGAAAGCCTGCATTTGCACTTGTTTCTTTCCTGTAACTTGTCTAGTGCAGATACAGATTCTTAGTTTTAGCACTTGAATTTGCTTATTCGTGCTCAGCACTTGTTCAGAACTTGTTGTAAGCACTAAATAAGCTACTAATTACTATAGCACTAAGCCTTCCTTATTACTTAGAAGAAAACAGTTTTTGCACTTACTTTTCTCACTTGCTTAGAGAAAAACAGCTCTTGTACTCACTTTCCTCACTTATCTAGAGGAAAATAGTTTTTTATACAGGCATGTCCAAGGGTTAGCTCCCCAGTGTTCTCTCCTGTCTATTTGATGAATCTGGGCCTCTTGGGGCAATGTAGAAATTGCCTCATGTACACAGACAACCCCCTCCTCCTACCACCCAACACTACAACCTGTGAGAGATGCACTTATCTAGCCAAACTGGAGGTAAAGCTCTTTCCAACCAAGACCGAACTTGACATTCAGGAGGAGAAGGTAAACACTTGCACCACACCACACTTATCACATAGTCTCACTAAATCTACACCACCAAAATCCACACATAGAAACACAAAAACATTAGCAGAGGCTCTCAATAATAATCTGCCCAAGCAACAGAGACCTCCAAAGCAGAAACGCAAGCAACTTCCACCCCCCCAACACAACCCAAATGACACATAGCCCACAGACTCAGTGTGCCATTCAACCACAGCCAATACGGCAAAACAATGTATCCAACACACTAGTCATAGGTGACTCTATAGTCAGGCACACTGATGTCCCACTCACAAGGCTAAACAAGGAGAAGGTTACTGTCAGCTGCCTGTCAGGTGCCAGGATCTGCTACGTAACCAACGCACTCAGGTCACTCCACAACAAGTACAAATATGACTCTGTCATTGTCCATGTTGATGTGAACGACCTGAGACGTACCTCCCTGGACTACATGAAAAGAGACATGGAAGAGCTCTCCGATCTTGTAGCCAAGCAGGTATGACCCTAGCCCTGAGTAGCATTCTGCCATTGCCCAGAATGATACCGCAGTACAAGGACAAAATGATTGACTTCAACAATTGGGTGAGCTTCTGGTGTCATTCTAGGGGATCCAGTATCTGTCTGCTTGGGATGACATGGTTGACAGGCCACGATGCTTTGCCAGAGATGGCCTGCACCTGTCGCCCCTGGGATTCTGGATAATGGCTAAGGCTCTTGCCGCCCCTATAGTGCCTTTTTTAGGCAAGGTTCAAATGGCAAATTCACCACCGTAACAGGAACAGGCAAGTAAAAACTGTGGGTAATGCTACTCAATGCTAGAAGTCTAAATCTCAAAATACACTCACTTGAGGCACTCCTTAAAATGGAGAACATCGATATCTGTGCAGTGACTGAGACCTGGTTCAAGGCTCCAGAGAGCACCCCTGCACTACCAGGCTATAACTCATACCACACTTTTCGGCCATGTAACCTGGACCGGAACACCAAAGGCGGAGGTGTGTCCATATTCATTAAGGATATCCACACCTCCAGGCTAGTTGCTCAGCGTAATGCATCTGAGGTTATCCAAGAGCAACTAACTCTGGGCAAAACTGCAATCCAAATTGTAGCTTGCTACAGATCCCCCACCAAGCTTCAAGATTCCCACTCCTCTTTTCTTGGTGTACTAGAAAATATTAGGGTTCAACCAAACACCCTACTAATGGACGATTTCAACTACCCCACCATTAACTGGGAAGACTACTCATGCATCAACTCCTTCACACAATGCTTTCTGGAATTCATAAACTCCAATGCCCTGGATCAGCTTATCCTCACCCCCACCAGGGGCAACAATATCCTAGACCTAGTCATTACCAACATGAGTGACCGGTGTTCCACACCTGAAGTCAACTCCTCGTTGGTCCGATCCAACTATAAGCTAATCACCCTTGATATCCACATCCTGCCCCTACCCCCATTAAGGAAACCACTGTAAAAACTGTCTCCATAGCCAACTTTATGCTTCTTAAGACAGAAGTGGTGAACGTCATGACACCCATGCAGATGAACAATACAGTTACGACTGCTGAATCCTACACAAATGCACTCTATAAGCACTTACACGAGTGCATGGATCGTGCTATCCCTAACAGAACCAAGACGCTATCCTCCAAAAAAGGAAGCCAATCTGGTGATCCCCTGCCATAAACAAACTGTACAACAGAAGGAAGAAATTGTTGCAAAAGAGAGTAAAATCCCATGAGTGGAGGAGCTCCATGGTCAGCCTCAGTAAGAAGCTGAGATCCCTTATAAGATCCTCCCAAAGCTAGCTACGAAAACAAAATCGCCACTGATTCTAAGGACAACCGCAAAGCATTTTATAGCTATGTCAAGAATCTCAATGGCAACACCCAGATCTGCTCTGAGTTACAGCACAATGGCATGAAAATTACAGAACCAACTGATATTGCCAACATCCTGGCAGATAGGTTCAGTGCTAACTTTACCCCCCACCCCCTAAAGGGCCCATATCTATACAGAAAGAATGCAGAGTCCCTGTAGTCACAACTACGCAGGTAAAAGCTGCACTCACTTAAGCCAAAAACACAGCATCCATGGGACTGGACAACATCCCAGGCTGCATTTTACATGAACTTCAGAATGAACTGGCTCCCCACCTAAGCACCATGTTCAGTCATAGCCTCACATCAGGCTTTGTGCCCACTGAATGGCGTACAGCAACAGTTATCCCACTCCACAAAGGGGGAGCCACCACTGATCCTGGAAACTATCGCCCTATTAGCCTGACGAGCCTGGTCTGCAAGGCCATGGAACATATCATCATGGAGCTCAGAAACAAAGACATTGGTAACCTCCAAACTCTGGATCCCACCCAGTTCGGGTTTGTGAAAGGCAGATCATGCCTTCTGAACCTGATCGACTTCTTTGAGGCAGTCACCAAAGCCGTAGATGAGAGTAAGGTGGTTCACACAGCCTACCTTGACCTCGCCAAGGCTTTCAACACCATCCCCCATTCTGGAATTATAGCTAAACGCACTAAACTAGGTATAAATCCCTACATCACAAGATGGGTTGCCAACTGGCTCACTGACAGAACCCACACTGTAAACGTTGCACACTCCAAATCTGACATCAAACCAGTGACAAGTGGAGTACCACAGGGTTCAGTCCTGGGGCCTCTCCTGTTTGGTATCTACTTCTCTGAAGTACAGGCTAACACAGAAGGCCTCTGGCTAATGAAGTTCGCAGATGACTGCAAACTAGGAACCATAGTCGAGTTCCTAAATGATGTGTAAATCCTCCAGAAGGGCCTCGCTGAGACAGATGCTTGGTGTCAGAGCCATGGCCTCAAGCTCAATGCCAAAAAATGCATTGTCAAACCCTTTGATAAAAACTCTGTACCCATGAACTACTACATAGTCAGCTGTCTATTTAACACCGAATGTGTGATGAGACCTTGGGACCCAGGTGGACAGTAGTCTGTCCTTTGATAGTCACATTGCCACAGTAGTCAGGAAGTCCTTCTACGTGGCACACCTCATCATAAAAGGGTTCTCATCCAGGAAAATAGAGGTCATTGTTCCACTCTACTCGACACTCGTTAGACCCATTATAGAGTAGAACGCCCCTTTTGGAATGTACCTGACAAGACATCTGCAGCAGCTGGAAAGGCCACAGAAGTACCTCACAAAGAGGATTACTGGCCTCAAACAGATGCCTTACACTGACCGTCTCAAAAAACTCCAGCTTTACTCGGTAGCATATCACCTACACCAAGGTGATCTCTGCCTAACATATAAAGCTATGTCAAACCCAGAGCTGTTGGACATGCTACACCAAAAGAAATCCCAGTCCCTCCAAGCTACACGGTCTAGGGACCTAAACCTTGTCACCACAATAAACAGGACATGTTGAAGGGATAGATTCCTGTCCCAGAGATTTCCCATATTCTGGAACAGGCTACCCATCTATGTCAAGCAAAGTTCTTCATTAGCACTCTTCAAGAAAAATCTTGATGAGTGGATGGGAAATAGGAAATACACCCCGGGATCACTTCTGTGTCTCTGCTCGACAGTGACACAGGAAAATAACTTTCTTGGGTGGCATAAGCCAGGGAACCTTGTTGGCTAGGCTTACGTAGGCCCTCGGGCCGATAGCCTAGTACCTACCTATGAACCTATGAACCTATAATGTTAGAGATTTCAGAAATAAAGCAGATCTCTCTGCTGATGTACTCTTGTGTCAGTCAACACCACATACGTATAATTTCAGATAAGTGGTTCCCAGAGGTTAACATAGGAAGAGATGTAGAGAGGGCTACTCTTAACCATAGTAATCATGAAAAGATAACACAAGTACATGTATGTTTATATGCGTGCTCCCAGTTTGAATACATCCATTACTGTATCGTACAGTAAACAGTGCTAAAACTGATGCAATTTCAGTTTGTTACAACAAGTTGATACATTTCTGTTCTGTTCTGCTTTCTGCACAAATCTGCATTCTATGGCAGCAGGTTTGGAACAATGTTTGTAGCCATACCTCTCAACTGCATAGATTTTTGCAGAATGCCCAGATTTTTGTCTCATATTTTTGGTCTGTCCTCATAAAAATTGTTTTTTTTTTTTTTTGAGAAATCACTGGGTTGAAGGAAGGATTAAAGTCACTAAATAATGACATGCATTTGAGTTTCAGACTTATCCTTCGTAAAATGCATATTAACACAAATCCTTTCATTCTAGCAACTTTCTAAGTTCATAAGACTAATATTTAATATGCATTCCTATTTTTGGGCCTTTGTCCCCCCCCCCCATTATGGCAGGCTTTGTGCAGATTTATTGTGCTAAGAGGTTGAGAGGTATGGTTTGTACTTTTTTTCACTTATTATATCACTTACATGGGGCTATCTTCTTGGTCGTCAGTTTTTGCAAAAATCCCATTTTAAGATAATGCTGAAAAATACTAAATCATTACATTAGTATGTAATTGCATCTTAGCACTACCAAAAATATATAATAAATAAATAAACACACACACACACACACACACACACACACACACACACACACACACACACACACACACACACACACAGTATCACTCTAAGTACAAGGCCTTCCATGGGAAGGGTTGCCTACCATCTTCAGCTTTAAGCCTCAGAATATCCCTTGGCAAGGCCCATTAATTCCCTGTTCTATATTTTTTCTTTCTCTCCTATATGTGTGTGTATATATACATGTATGTATATATAAATATATATATATATATTTGTGTGTGTTTGTGTGTGTCTAGATATAGACATAAAACAAATGTATATTTGCCTTTCATACAAGAAAGGTGTTTGCTTATTGTGTTGATTGCCCTTTATTGGTGGTTGTGCAATTTTAGAGATAGTATACATAAATGACAGGGTGCAGGGGTGAAGCTATCATATTGGGGGGTGTGGGAGGTAAAGCTTCCAATGTAAATATATTTTTATTGTGTTTGCAGTTGTGTCTGTCTGTCTGTGAAGTGCTTGTGGTTCACCATTTTCAGTGTTTTTTTTCTGATGCCCTTTGTCCCTGCTGTCTAACAAACATCAGCCTCCTCTCAACCAGTTGTCCAGTTTGTTCTCCATCACTGAGTGAGGATCACCAAAGAAGGGCCATCAGATAAATAGTGACTAGGGTTTGTCTGCTTTTTTTTTTCTTGTTTACTCCATTACTGACTTACACAGAATTGACTAAGCACTGGGGAGAGGTGTGTAATAGGTCATCTGCACAGGAGATCCTTTCACTTTTGCTAGGAGCATTCCTTCAAGCAGCCCTGCTTTGGTGCATTAACAGTGGTCTGTCTTGTTTCCACTAGGGAAATCACACCAGTTAGAGTGTCCCGTGGCTGCACAGAAACCTCTCCAAACTCCCAGGGGAGGTGAGAGGGTGAGAGGGACACATCCATTGACCCCCCCACCAGCTTAGCTGGTGAGGGGCGTTAATCAATCCCCTTTTATCTGGGTTGCAGTAAAGCTCCATTGCTCTGTGGCTTGGAGCCAGACTTCCGTATTTGGCTGTCAATTGTTGTGCTTGTCAAGGTTTCAGATTACACACATATATTTATTTATTGATTGACATTTATTAACATTTGTTACTGGTAAAGTCCAGCTGAGTAAGTGCCCATTTTTAGCAGAGGCCCCGGAAGAAAAGTTCCAAAGTATTACAGAAGCATTTTAAGAGCAAGAATTTTACAATCTCCAAAAATAATACAATAAAAACAAAAAATATACAGTTTAAACAATTATATCAAATTCAACATAATGTAAACAAAACAATGGTTAATACAATATACAACTTATATGATAAAGATTTAATGTTTAATGAATTTTTAGCCAGTTTAGAGAAATTAAAGGTAAGTTAATATAATACAAACAGGAATTAAACTATGAAGGAGGAGAAATAAAAAAAAAAAAAAAGATTATAGCATATTTAGTCAGTGGAGATAAATGTTACTGAAGTAAGGGAATGAGTGAAGATAGGGAGTATGGACATGTAAGGTATGAAAAGGTCGTTGTCATACTTAGAGATATTTTTATTCTGGGGCTGAGCCAGAAGAGAGACAGATTTTGGCTAGAAAGTCTTTCAGAATGGTTTTAAAGGACTAGAGGGAGCTGATGAATACAGGTAAGTGCTTCCAGGCCTTAACAACATGGTACAAGTACAGACCATGCTCAGCAGATTTGATAGGTTTCTGGACAGAAATGAGTTTTTGGCCATGGGATGATAGTGGGTATTAATTTTAAATTTGACCTGCATGTACAAAATTGCATAAAAACTCAGCAAAAAGAAGGTATGTTTTACAAACATTTTCTCAACAATGCAACTAAAACTTCAGTTGCCACTACTTAGCTCCTCTTCACACTAGTTTATGGTGTTCCCATCTATACTAACCTCCAGGCATTACAATAAGCAAAACCTGAGCAATGATATAATAAAGTGTCTAAATTTGTAGCAAATATCCCTTTCAGAACCCACTACTATATAGCACTTAAAAGGTTAAATTGGTTAGAACTACCCCATCAACTAACATATACACAGCTTCTTTTCACCTATAAAATTATTCAACATCTGTCTGCTTGTTCAGCATGAAATACCTTTCTACACACATACTATCATCTCTAATAGTTTGCTATGAGAAGTGACTTTGGTGGTTGTATTATTAAGAAAGAGGATTTTAAATTTTGTTTTTCATGAGAGAGGAAGGGGTTTGGGGAAAAATGAAGGAATCTGGCATTTTGAGGGTTGAACATGAGTTGTGAGATGCAAAGCCATGTTTCTGTAGCTGTTAAAGCTTCCTGATTAATCTTTTGGGGATGTGTCAGGTTGTCTGTTGTGGCTATGAGTGTAGAGTCATCTACTTCTTGTATTAGGGAGACCTGTTATGTGGATGTAGGGAGAGTGTTAGTGAAAATATTAAAGAAAAGGGGACCAAGGATAGAGCCCTGTGGTACACTGATGGCAACAGGGAGGTATGGAGAGAGGTTGGAGTGCCATTTTACTGACTGATACCTATTGATCAAGTAGCCTTTGAACCATAGAATGTTGGACTCACTGTGTGTGTGTGTGTGTGTGTGTGTGTGTGTGTGTGTGTGTGTGTGTGTGTGTGTGTGTGTGTGTGTGAGAGAGAGTGTGTGTGTATGTATATATCTACATAGGTATATGTGTATGTATATCTATATGCATCTGTATTTATCTATATATAGAGAGATATATAGATATATATGTATATATGTACATATGTGTGTGTATGTGTCTAAATATATATATATATATATATATATATATATATATATATATATATATATATATATATGGATTCACTTTATATCCTGAAAATACTGAAATGTTGAAATTCAGTATTTCGAAGCTATAAAGTCAAAAATTTAAAACCACAAAAACTCAGAACCGTGAAATTCAAAATCTCTCAAACCGGAGATTTTGAATTTTGCGCTTCTACTTCACACATACACACACCTTCCTCCCCACACACAAACACAAGCTTGCTACTACATAAAAGCAGGAGGGCAAGCCCCCCTGTACCCCCCACAACCCCCTACTTAAATATTCTCACTCCAAGGTCGCACTACACACAAATACACACAAAACACCACCACACAAGCTACATTCTCCTCGTACACACACATCACAGCAACAAAACACACTGACACACACCACAGCCCCTACCCAAAACCCTTAACACACACAGACACACACACACACATACACACACACACACACACACACACACACACACACACACACACACTTACCTGAATCCATAACCACAGCGAAACCTCAGAAGTGCAAAGTTCAAAACTTTCGGTATTCGAGGTTTTGAATTTCGTGCTTCTGAGCTTTCGCTCTTCTCAGGATTCCACTTTATGGGCTGGAAATACTGAATTTCGATATTTCAGTATTTTGAGCTTCTAAAGTGAATCTATATATATAGGAGTGCTACAGAATCCTGAAAGGCCAAAATACTGAAGCCCAAAATCCCGAGACCAAAATCTCGAAAGTTCAAAATACTGAAAACTCAAAATACTGAAAACGCACAGGATACCAACACTTACTATATTCCAACGCAAGTACATACAGAAACAAATAAAATGCAAACCATATTACTCTTCTTCAAGTATAAGCAGGGGGGCAAGCCCCCCCTGCACTCCCTGCTATTTAAATATATCAACTCCGAGACTGCACTTAGTATAGTGAAGTGCAATATATATTTAAGTAGCAGGAGGTGGGGGGCACAGCCCCCCACATGGGGGTGCAGGGGGGCTTGCCCCTCTGCATATAGTTGAAGGGTAATATGTTTCTGTATGTGCGTGTGCTGGAATATAGTAAGTGTTGGTATCCTGTGTGTTTTCAGTATTTTGAGTTTTCAGTATTTTGAGTTTTCAGCATTTTGAACTTTCGAGATTTTGGTCTTGGGATTTTGGGCTTTCAGGATTCTGTACTGCTCCTATATATATATATATATATATATATATATATATATATATATATATATATATGTATATATAGATATATACATATATATCGATTCCCTTCTGAAGCTTGAAATCCCATACGATCGAAACTCATTTTCATGAGATGAAAAAATTGCAAAACCCTGAATACCCAAATGGCAATTTTTTCCCAGGGTAGGTAACTCTCGAGCTTCACCTCTAGAAATAACCCCCTCTCTCAATTACCTCACATATCGTTTTGCTGCTTTTCTGGACAGACACGTTCACCAGAGCTCTTGAGCTTAGTTCATTTTCTTAGGTAATTTTCTCCAATTTCTTCAGGTTTCTCTACTTTTTTCACTGTTTATTCTTCTACCCTTTAACTACCATTCACTGTCCCCTTTCCATACACCCCAGTGTATCTCTTTGCTATCATCATTGATAGCCCCTGTTCCGTACACTTTGGTGTACTCCATAACTATCATTGTTGGTTGTTTCTTTCCCTTTCCTTGTCTTACTTAAAAAAACAATCTATAGCTTTTCCTTCCAGTTTTGTTGTGTGAGAGTGTTCTGTATCTCTTTTTGCATGAGTGTTGAATGTGTGTGTGCCTTCCAGCCCTTTTCTATCATAACTGAGAAAGCTAAAGCCCCTTCTGGCTTTAACAAATGCCAGAAGTGGAGTCATAAAATATCTCTATCTGACTTGCATTTGCTATGTGTACATTGTTTGGGTCCTGTACATTTAAAGGAGGACTGCAGTATTTGTCATGGTTTTAGCTATAGAGCTCTTGCTGAAAGAAGAAATAAACTGATGTTGAGAGGCTTGACCCTTCCACCTTTGGAGAGGCCATATCTGCTGTTGACAAAAGTAAAATGGATATTTTTTCTTCTTTTTCTTCGTCTTCTTTGGAGAAGGGCAAAAAGAGATGTTTGTTAGTGCCAACTTCCCCATCAGTACCGACATCTAAGAAACATAAATCCTCTGTTCCAAAAAGTTCCTTGGAACTGATGGACTATGGCTGAAAGACTTCAGTACTGGGAAAATTGCTGTCACGGACCGCCACCAGTATGACAAAACCCTCAATGTGAAGGCTTTGCACCAGAAAATTTGCCCTCTGCTTCTTCGTCAGCACCGACTATGTCAGTGCAGACTTTGGATATTGGACAACAGGAAGTTTTACCTAGGACTAGTTACTCTCCATCTATCAACCCCTTTTGGGTGAGTTACCCAACATCTTTATTCAAAGAACAAAATCTCCCTCTCTGTCATCAGTCCATTCCACCAAAAGCCTTGCAGAACTAGACATGGAGAGACTGGTGAATAAAATATTGTGGGCAAGAGGTTTTACAGGATTCCCTTTGGCTTCAGCCCCTATGGGTTCAGGAGCCAAACCTTCATTCACCCCTTTAACCACTCCTAGTCTGACTTCCTCCGAGGCTTCAGAGTTTACAACTCTGAGTTGTCCGGTGCCGAGTATATCGGTTCCAGATCTCTCTCTCTCTCTCTCTCTCTGGAACTGGACATAACCCTGAGTTCTTCTGTTATTTCAGAATAGGAGACCTCCCAGGGCCATATCTGTCTTGACGGCTCCGAGGGGCTGGAGTCGGCTTAAATTTTTTTTGAGCTGTCCCTGAATCTTGGAGCATTGGCATGGTTCAGTTCACCTCCAGATTCTGTCTCTAGGGTGGTTTCTTTGGAGCGGGGGATGAAGTCAGTTTTGAAGCAGTCTATCTCAGTTCTGGGCAGCTTTCAAGGCAATGGAGAGGGCCTTGTCTCTTACAGTGACCCAGTTGGCTCCTTCCTCCTCAGAGCAGATTATATCATCATGTCCAGTTACTTGACCTGTTTCTCCAATGGGGCAGCAAGTGCCAAAACCTCAGGAATCTCAGATACAGATTCTGTCATCTTCTGATACTTCTCCAGACTATCCCCTGAAAAGGTTCTTCAAAAGAAGAAGTGCAAGAGGAAGAACATAGATTTTCCTCAGAAATCATTCATGGAAGCCACTGATTTTAATGAGGGGGAAGGGTCCCCAAGGACACCCCCTGAAGGTGTCTCCTTCAGAGACATCCTAAAAATTTTGAAACAGAAGGGTGGCTGGAAGATCCAAAACCATTCCTTGGAGGAATCAGTTTACATGGAGGCTTTCTGTACTTGCCCGTCAACCTCTTGGGAGACTCTGCCCACTGACAAACTCATTCAATTGATTTCTCAGCAGGTGTGGAAGGCTCCACACACCATTGACCCCATCCCCAAGAGACCAGACAAAATTATCTGCACCCGAAGATAAGCAATTTTGGGCTAAAGGTTTAGCGATAGATGCCGTGGTCATAGCGGCCACCATGAAAAGAGAACTTGCTGAGAAGAGTTCATCTACCCATCCATCCAACAGAGAGTCTTGGGTGATGGATAGTTTTGGGAAGCACGTTTATGCTTCATTGACCTTTGCTTTAAGGTCTTTGAATTTCCTGGCATACTTTACCAGACTTCAAAGGGATCTGATCAAGGAGTTGTCAGATACCCTGGGAGGAGTTGTTGCTGAGGGAGTCCAGAGAAGGTTGCTTCCCAATTGGCCTCTCTGGAGTCTATGTCAAATTCATCCATGATGCTCATTGTGCATGTAGCTGAAGGGATCACAAGAGTGGCGGCTTCAGGGGTAGCCATAACGAGATATGCATGGGCATGCCTTCTTGACTTCTCGCAACTATTTAAGTCTTCATTCATCAATGCACTTTTTGATGGCGCATCTCTGTTTGGCCTAAAAGTTAGAGAGACATTATCCAGATGTGAGAACCCTTTCTGTTGTGGGCATATGTCCCCCCCCCCCAAAAAAAAAATCCTTTTCCAGGAATGAGAGGAGCAGAGACAAATTGGATGTATATTAGTTTGCCGAAACTTATCTTCAGTGAACACCTTTACATTGACATGTATTCAGCAAAAATCACTTTGGCAATTTGCTGAATTTTTCAAAGGACCTGTAGCACAACAGAGCCCACAAGTAACTATATCTATCCCACCCAAGTGGGGGGCTTCACTCACACACGCCCCCTAACTATATACACCAACTCCGATATCACACTATATTGGGGAAAAGGGCAAAGTTGTGTAGTTGTCCATCTATTTCATTACCCTTGGAAAATTCAGCAAATCGCAGAAGTGATTTTCACTGAATGCATGTCAATGAAACAGTGTTCACTGAAGATGAGTTTCAGTGAACTAATATAGACCCAGAAAAATATGGTTCAAAAAATCCCAAGGGCCTTTCCAAGACACACATGGTGCAAATTCTCCCAGTGACAGAGGGCGGACCTACAATGGAAGGCATCATCCACATGGTGGAAGTGGTCTGCAGAACCAGGGCTTCAGGGACTCCTTCCTGGGTAAGCCCTTTCAACTTTCCTGAAATTAGGCCCGATTGTCATCCTCTGGAGGCAGTCGGGGGATGTTTATCCTTGTACCAAAATGCCTGGCTAAATATAACAACAGATTCTTGGGTGCAGTGGATCATATCTGGAGTTTTTACCATACCCTTTTCTGATCCTCCCCCATATCCAAAAAATCCCTGATGTACCACCCAGTTAGAGGGAACCAGGAGTTCTAGAAATTCAAAAACTGCTAGACAAAAGAGTCATACAAGAAGTCCCAGCAGACCAGAGAGGATCCAGAATTTATTCAAGATTCTTTTTAGTGCCAAAAAAGACAGAGGACTGGAGACCAGTTTCAGATCTCAATGTGTTGAAGAAATCAGTTCAGCAAACAAAATTCCAGATGGTCATGGTACAGTCCATTCTTCCGTTTATAGGAAAGGATGACTTGATGTGCTCGATAGATCTTCAGGATGCGTATTACCACATAAAAATGGACAAACGCTCCAGAAGATTTCTCCACTTCAGGCTGGGAGACAGTCATTACCAATTCAATGAGCTACTCTTTGGACTCACTATAGCCCCCAGGTGTTCACCAAATGTATAGCTGTAGTAGCAGCTCACTTGAGACTGCAAGGACTCCGGGTGTTTCTGTATCTGGATGACTGGCTCATTTCTGCTCCGATCAGGCATAGATTGTTAGAAGTGAAGGATTATGTTGTCCATACCTGTGGTTACTTAGGAATAACTGTAAATCAAGAAATATCTCAGCTGACTCAAACTCAGAGTCCTGAGTTTATAGGGACAGCACTAAATACAACAACCATTGCATCCCTTCCTCCTGCAAGTCATCTAAAAATCAAAACACAAGTTCAGAAAATAATTCACAGCAAGAAGGTTCCAACTTGTCTAATCTTACAGACTTTAGGTTTTATGGCAGCAATGATAACTCTAGTCCCTCTAGTGAGATATCATATGAGGATTCTCCAGTGGCTGCTGGCATCTCATTGGTCTATGCTATACCAACCCATGTCGGACTAGATTCTGATCACCAGTCATTGCAAGACAGATCTAGCTTGGTGGATATAGTCCGAAGAAATTCTTCTGGGCCACCCCTTAGTCCTTCCAGAACCCAAGGCCATAATCACCACAGATGCATCCCAGATGGGTTGGGGGGGGGGTATTTTCTGGGCAAGACTGTCCAAGGCAATTGATCCCCCTTAGAGGCCGACTTACATATCAATATTGAGCTAAGAGTGGTGCTTTTAGCACTGCAAGCCTTTCAATCTGCTCTTTCTTGGGGAACAGTTGCGATCCAAATGGACAATATGTCAGTAGTTTGGTACATCAACAAATAGGGAAGAACCAGATTACCCCCTTTGTCGAGAAGCACTCAGAGTGTGGCAGTTGGTGAGCTCCTCCAACCACTTTTTGATAGCAGTGCACATTCTGGGGAGTCCCATTGTGATAGCAGACAAACTCAGCAGATGAATCTTGCAGTCTCACGAGTGATCTGTCAATTCAGCAGTAATGGAAAAGATTTTCCATCTATGGGGCCAGCCTTGCTGTGACCTGTTCACCTCTCCCCTAAACAACAAGTGAAGGAAATACTTTGCCCTGATTCCTGCTTTGGGGATATCACCAAGCGATGCTGTTCTCCACACCTGGACCCCTGGATCCATCTATGCCTTTCCTCTGATATCTCTAATTCCAAAATTCTTACAGAAAGCACTCAGGTTGAAGAGCAAAGTAGTCCTCACTGCTCCCTTTTGACCTTGACAGATATGGTTCCCCTTTCTTTGGCCTTACCTAATTCAACCATCATGGACTCTGGATCCAACTCTAGACCATCTGTCCTATCTAGATGGACTGGTTCACTCAGTCATTCTGAAACTCGAGCTGACACCATGGTTCCTCCAATTCCACTAGTTGCCAGGCATCTTAACCATTCTTCTCTAGTATGCCAAATCCTTCTAGCTTCTCATAAACCTTCTACCAGGAAACTATATAACAGTAAATGGAAGAGATTATCCATCTGGTTTAGTGAAAGGGATATTGAACCCTTTTCCACTACTACTGATAATACTTTAGAAGTCTTAGCTTCTCTTTTCAATGCAGGAGCTTCTCCTTCTACTATCAGAATACAGCTAACAGCAGTTTTAAATTTCCGTGATGGTTTGAAAGAATGTTCTGTGGCTTCTTATAGATTTTGTAAGTCTTTCTTAAAAGGGACACTTTTGTTGAAACCTCCTTTCAAGAATTCAACACCACCTTGGGGCTTAAACCTAGTGTTGCAAACCATTGTACATTCCCCCTTCGAACCTTATGCAGATTGTGATCTAAAGTTTTTGTCATGGAAAACATTACTTTTAGTGGCAATAACTTCTGCTAGAAGGATTTCAGAAATTCAGGCCTTACCATGTAAACCTCCTTATGTGATCTTTCACAAAGACAGAGTCTCCTTGCGAATAAATCCCATCTTTCTGTCTAAGGCAGTGTCAGAGTCTAATATCAATCAGACTATTAATTTGCCAGTATTTTTTCCAAATTTTTCAACAAGGGTGAATACTGTCTGCATTTGCTAGATGTTCACAGACAATTATGCTTTTATATTCACAGAACAAAAGACATTAGAAAATCTGATCAACTTTTTATCTTCTTTTCAAGGTCAAGGTTTGGTAAACCAGTCAGTAAGGTGACCTTAGCCAGATGGTTCAAGGATTGTATATACCACATCTACAACAAGAGAAAAATTGATTTGCCTAGGCCTATTAAGGCACACTCTACAAGATCTGTAGCCACTTCAGCAGTTTTCCAATCAAGGGCTTCAATGGATGATATATAAAATGGCAGTGCCAATGATTGTCCCTGAGTGTGTTTGTGTAGCTCAGCAGGGCATTCAGTCTTTGAGAAGGAGACAAAATGTGCCAAATGAGGCAGTTTCAAGAACATTAAGTCATCTAACCAGGCAAGTTTGTGTGGGCTTGGATATGATGGATTTAATGAGAGGGCTTCCCATGTATTTGGACAATGCGTACAAAATTTGTGAAATAACATGGGCTAACTTGTCAGATTCAGGGCAGGTGATCGGGCTATTATTTATCCCATAAATGTAATTTGGTTTTACAAGTTATAGATTTTTTTTCCCCTGAGGTGAAATAGAGTATAGCTTTGGTAATGGCAGCTGCTATTTTATATTATTAATTTGCTGAACCTGGAGCTGTATACTATTTTTAAAACCCTTTTCTCTTCTGACAAAATTTTCTTGGCACAAAAAATGCAATGCATTGATATTGAGGGTAAAGATCTAGCTACAACACTTTTGGCACAATTTGTGTCAACAAACACAAATTAATGAACGGATAATTAAGTAAACAAACAAATAAATAAATACATAAATCATTAAGTGCTGAAAAATAGTCATTTATTCTTTAGTGTATTGCTTTAAGAGCTTTTATGCTACATGCAAGGATGGGCATGTAGATACTCCTTTGATGTTTTCAGTTTCAATCGATCTGAGGCAGACTATCTGAAATGTACTTCCATAAAAGTTTGAACTTAATCTTGAAACCTGTCTTCATCTTCTAGCAGCCTCAAATAGAAAGTAAGAAGGCTCAAAAAAGTTATTTTTTTACTATTGATTAAAGAAGGAGATGTAGTTATTCTAGTTTGGTAAGAGAGGGCATGGACTGCTGAATAATATATAAAACTCATTAGTTACAGGTAGTTTGGAAATTCCCTTGCCCAAAAGGGGTTTCTGTTCTCCAGACCTCAGCTCCCCAGAAGTCAACCTGCCAACTTCAAAACACTGTTTCTATTGTATTTTACAGGGGTGGAGCCTCATTGGACTCCTCCCTGCACCCCACTTCCTCCTTAACTAATACAATCCATGCCACAGTCACACTACAAGGGTGAAGGGAGGCAAACAGTGGGAAATGGCACTTAGTACCTGCATGATTCCCTGACAATGCTTTTCAGTGAAAATGCCAGCATTGTCAGGGAATTTAGTCTTAGGGAGTTGAAACTCAGAGAATTTTTATTTGTTGTGCAGTAGTGTAGCCCCAAAAAGAGTCACATCTGTATGATGGCATTCTGATAACCAAGTTAATGGAGTAATTTTATGGGGAGGGATGTTAAAGATTTGAGGTGTAAAGAACTAATAGCAAAGTTAACAATGATTACCAGATCAGAAGCTGCCATTTCAATTAGTACATATAAAATATTCTTGACCTCTATGACCGGTTGCCTTGGGAAAATGTAGATGACAGCCAATATTGGCAAGATACCTTACCAATAACACTGTACACCAACCAACTCCCCTAGTAGACTAGGAATGATGTTTAAAATACGTAACTAAAATTTTGAGACGTGTTAGTGCAAGTTCTAAAATCGCAAGACTGAATGACTGATAATATGGGTGTCCATATACAAAGCCTGAGATTGTGGTTCCTTGGAATATTCCCTTTTCTATGCGGTATGGTGATCCTGAAGTCGGTATGTATAAATTTGGGGATGGGCAGCCATGGGGGGGGGGGTGGCTTGTGCCAGTACAAAAAATAACTTCAAAGAAAGAAACACAATGCTTAACATTCACTGCTCTCCTGTGTTTTCACTGTTTCCCCATTATTCAGAAGCTGGGTATTATGAGCACTGGTATTTCAACAGGGAGCCTTTAAAATCTGCAGATTTGCCAGCCCCACTGGCATAGAAGGATAAAGCCCTGACTACAACCAAGGTGACCCAGGTTTAGTTAGTGGAACGGATACCTGTTGAAATGGGCGCAAGGGAAATGAGGAATACTGTGGCTTAACCACTTCCCTTCTGTTCATGGGGGTAGCAGAGGAGTGAGTGACAGGCCACACCTAGCATGGTCTAAACTCTGGTGGAAACTGGGGCTGACGTGATTGTCCTGTCTACAAGAGAGTAAAAACACTTCCAAAAGAAATGCAAAATGTTTTGTGTTTATTTTATTAAATATCTAAGAATAATTTGTACTGTGGTTAAATATCTTGGTGATTTTTATCTATTTTTCTCATTATGGTGGCAAAAGGATTCACAGTATATATATATATATATATATATATATATATATATATATATATATATATATATACACATGTATGTTTGTATATATATATATATATATATATATATATATATATATATACAGAGAGAGGGGGTACAAATGGGAGGTGGTGATGCGTGAGAATTATGTAAGTTACATGACAGATGGTGAAGCACTCACTCTTGAGGGATGCGAGGTGTGAGGGGGAGCTTTGCCCTAGCAAAAACACTTTTTTGAATATGTGTGTCTGTGTATAGGGGAAGTCAAGAAAACTGGTTTATGAACAAATTTGTATCAACTGTTGAAAGGGGGGTGCTCATACTTAGAAGTGATAAGGTGCAGACAAAGAGAAGTGCACCTGTTAATCCTGGTTTCAATACATTTTAAACTATACTTTTATCACTGTCCAAGTTGCTTTCTCAAGGAGCTATTTGTAATTATATTACTCAGACATTTAAAATGATTCCACAAGATGCCTTTACATATATCACCATGTGTAAAGAGAGTAAGGTCATTTGACTGCATATACACAGAGCCATATACATACATTGTGACAAACCATGTGCAAAGCATCCTGCAAACTTTTCTTTGTCACTTTACCTGTGTTGTTTTACTTTCAAATGAGTAGAGTCAATTAGAATTCTTTACAAATATAGGCAATTAAAGTACTTTAATAAATTGTTTTTGGATACTATTACATTATTAATGTTGGATTGTAAACAATGTTAGCACACATGGGCTTTTAAATGTTCTGTGTTTTTCCCAGGAGAAAAGATGCAAGAGACCCATTTTATTCTTTTAAAACACAAGAGCTCGAGTCCCAAGTACACTGTTTCATAAGCTCAACTTTCCTGTTGCAAAAGATGCTTTGTGAAAAAAATATGTATTTATCTGTTTCTTTCAGTAACTATGACATCAGAAGCCATTATAATAAGTAGCAGGGTGTGTGAGGAGGGGGTGCAGCTTCACACATGACAGGTGCAGGGGGCTTCCTGTTTTGGGCAAATGACCAAATGTAATCATGTGATCACTATTTTTGCCTTTGCTGTAATATGTTCTCATTTTATTAGGGGATTATAAACATACGACTCTATTCCATTACCTTTCAGTTAGTTATGGCATATAAGTATAATGATAGGGAGTTGTTAATGTTCTGTTTAATTACAAACACGAAATTTAACACCTAGGACAGAGCATAAAGCATTAAGTGTTGTTAGAGAAACTAAAGAAATCTCTACCTGCTTCCTGTACTTATATATTGCTATTATTCAAGCTTATTGTTTTAGCTTTAGATTTATTTTGTTCTTTCTCAAATGTGAAGTGATCCACTTTTCTAAATGGGAATCAGTGATAAAGGTGAAATGAATGTGGGACACAGATACTTCTCAACTGTACAAATTTTCGCACAATGTCCAGATTTTTGCCTCATATTTCTAGTCCATTTTTCATAAAATTGTGTTTTTTCTGGCAAATTAGTGGTGAATCATTAAAGATTGAAGTTAAAAAATAATGACAGACATTTGAGTTTTAGACTTCATACCATTCAAACAATTCATGCTAATGTAAAACCAGTTGTATCAACTTTCTAAGTTGGTAAAAACAATATTTAAAATTGTCCCTTTTTTGAGGCCGTTGTCCCAATTTTATTTATGGCTTTGTCCAGATTTCTTGCTTTATGAGGTTAAGGGGTATGATTCACAACCTTAAATCAGTGACATTTATTAGTCTTGTGAACAATCACTTAAACATTTTACAGAATAAGATAATTTGAATTAACATTAATTTTCTGAAGAAGAAATGCTTCTTTAAAAATTGTCTTCACGGATAATAATTTACAGAATCTTTATGAAATCGTAAAAATTAATAGTGATAGAGAAACAATGTCAGGCAGTTACTGGTATAACCAGACAGTGTTAGTGTTCATACTATGGTTTGGATTTGAACACTACAGTTTTGGCATTGTACCTTAGTAAGATTGATTGGCAATGTAATCCCATGCGTAAAAGGAATAAGGCACTTCAGGTTAATGCTGTGTTACAGGGTATTTATATAACTCATTTTCATTGCACTGAATAGTCACAGCAGCGTACTGATATTCAGTAATGCTATACTCTTCTGTTACATTTTTTTCTTAATAATGAAGTGGACAATATAATGTAAATGCACAAATGCATTAATGCAACAAAACCAGTCCATACAGTAAGACATAAGTTTGTATTGTACTAGTTTTGAACAAAATAAATGCAACTGACAATATATGATTTTTTTGTGTCTGGAGCTTCCAATTTCATAAGTAAATTCACTCCTGTTTTTGCTTTTTTTGAGACTAAACTAATGCTCACAATTATTATATCCAGTTTTCAAGTCATATGTGTGTGAATTTAATTATCAGGAAGGAAATAATATAAAACTGAAGTATAGGAGTCAAACTGTTAGTGAATAAAGCTCATTGTTTGCAGCTCTTGATATGACCACATTTGTAGAGAAAATACTCAAGACCTTGGGCACTATACTTATACGGACTGTTGGTGACTACTCTTGCCACCTTCTATATTCTTTGAATAGATGATTGGAAAGCTAAATTCTCTAATCCCACACCAGGAAGAGTTTCTGTTTTACTATCAAAACTGGCATGATACAAACAAAAGGTGCCTTCCAGAGGGTGACATTTTAATCTAAAGTTCTATTCATAGTAGATATGAACAACTATGAGTAAACTACACATCCCATAATAGGAGCATTCTGGTTCTCTGTGTCAGTGTTTATGCATCAGCAACATAATTTTATGTAGAGGAGTGTGAAGTGTATTATACCGTGATGTGAGATTTTTTGGTCTATGATCCTATTTAGTGTACATCCCACACTCAAAAATAAAGCAAATACTATATATGATTAGATAAATAGTACAATGTTTCGCTTTTGAACTTAAAGCCTTTGGGAATTTTCATAATCAAAAGTAATTTTATTTATGTTTATGAATTCAGATTTAGATTTACATTCAGATTTACCCGTGAAGTATAAATAATTTACGGTTGATTACAGTTTTGGGGTGTTCATGGAGATTAGTAATGTTTTGAAACACATTTGGAAATCTTAAATATGACATTAAAAACAGAAAAAGGATGTCTGTGTTGTGAGCTTGAAAAAGCAGACCCAGTAAAATGCCTTATTCTGAAATATCTGCAGTTTCACATTTGACTTTCCAGAGGATGCAGTAAAACAATACTGTGGTAATTTATTTCACAATGAAAAGCTTTACTTTATTAGTTATTAACTCAGTGCATCTGAGAATTTATCTAATACAGCAGAACTCTTTAAAATGAAAATGTTGCTTCAGTATCCAATTCCCTTTCCAATGCTATCTTACTACTAAGCTGATTAAATGTCATGGTAAATGTATTATGAAGCGAAAATATCATGTCCTCAGAGCTGTTTGTAAGTATTTCTGATACCGTAGCTATTTTATTGTTATATTCTGAATACCACCAATGATTTTTTATTGTTATGCTTTGAATACCACAAAGCCCCTTATCTCAAAAACAAGGGGTATGACGGCAACTAGAATTCTAAAGTTATATACTCAGCTAGTTACAAGTTTATGAAACTGTTCATCTAAATGTTGTAGAGTAACACCATTTCTGGAGAACAGTATGTTTCATTTGTTTTGTGGTATAGTAATTGGGCTGACATTTATATGGAATGTGTGTGTGTGTGTGTGTGTGTGTGTGTGTGTGTATGTGTGTGTGAGAGATGCCTCTCAAATGTACAGATTTTCACAGAATATCCAGATTTTTGCCTCATATTTTTACCCTGCTTTGCATAAAATTCTGTTTTTTTTCTGCCAAATCATTGAAAAATCATTGAAGGTTGAAGTCAGAAAATAATGACAGACATTTAAGTTTCAGACTTCATGCCCTTCAGGAAAATTCATGCTAATGCAAAACTTGTTATTTTGTCAACTTTCTAAGTTTGTAAGGGCAATGTTTAAAAAGTGTCCCTATGTTGGGGCCTTTGCCCCCTATTTTATTTATTTATTTATTTTATTTTACATTTGTTGATCGGGATAGTCTGACTGGATATATATATATATATATATATATATATATATATATATATATATATATATATATATATATATATATATATATATATACTTTCAGCGGAGGCCCGGGGAGAAAAGCTCCACATACCAAAAAGAGACAGTACATACATCACCGAGTGATAAACTCAGGCAGACATGTTTAGAAAAATATAGACAAAGAATACAGGCAGATATCAATATTCACAATGTACAGACTTACATCTGATTGGCAAAGACGTATCAGAAAATGTGAACATAGACTAAATCAGATCTCATAATTCACAATGCTTACACAATCAAATGCTATGAGGCATGGATACTTGGCTAAACAGCAGGTTGGGTAGCAAGACGTATTAGTGAAGTTGTTAGTCAGGTTTAGAACACGAGCACAGCCAATGAGATGTGAGGTATTTTTGAGTTCTCTTTTAAATAGGGGTAGTAAAGTTTCCTTGGTAATGGTAGTAGGGAGTAGATTCCAGATTTTACCAGTTGAGTTGGCAAATATAGCATCGCCTGCAGAGTTGTTGGATTTTTGGGTCAGTATCATTAGTTTATCAGCTGAGCTTAATGGCCTGGGGGCACTATGAGGGGTGAGAATATTCTTGAGGGCAGGGATGTTATCAGGGTGATGGAGTATTTTATGCGCTACTATAAGCTGGTTGAACTGTAGAAGGGTAGGGTGCTCTAGCCATCCCAGTACTTTGAGGTTCTGGCAATGGTGGGTCCTAAAAGCCATGCCTGTAGCGAATCTGGCTATATGATTGTAACATCCTGATAATTTGTTGAGATCGGTTTTGGATAGGTTGGTGAGTACAGGGGAGGCATACATAAGGGTAGAGATGAGGTGTGATCTTGCAATAGCTACCCTAGCTAGGGGGGTGAGGAAAGGTTTGGCTCTTTACAGGGAGCCAAGTTTTTTGTTGACGGACTTAACAGTGTGATTGACATGTTTATCAAATTTAAGGTTGGTGTCTATTATTACACCTAGAAGCTTTGTATGGTCATCAGGAGAGATAACAGTGTCATTGCTAGATTTGATGTTAAAGGAAGGAGGAGGAGGAATTCTATGGTTAGGGAAGAAAAGTAGCAGCTTGGTTTTGTTAGGATTTAGAAGCAGGCGGCGATTAGCTAGCCATGTTTCTACTGTGCTGAAAGTGGTCTGGGTGAGGGTTAGAAGTTGTATAGGAGAGGAGGTGGTGCACATTAGCATTGAGTCATCTGCATATTGGATGCAGGTAGCTCCTGGGATGGTGGTATGCAGATCATTGGTAAAGATACCGAAAAGAGGGGGACCTAGTATTGACCCTTGTGGGACACTTAGGGTTAGAGGAAGTTAGGATGACAGCTTGCTCTGCCATAAGACAGCCTGCTGTCTACCGTTTAGGTAGGAGTGAAACCATTGTATTGCGTGTTGGTCTAAACTGATGGTTTGTAGGGTGTTGAGCAGTAGCTGATGGTTGAGCATATTGAAAGCTTTTGAGAGATCTAAGAAGAGTGCTGAAGATAGTTTGTTGTTGTTACGATGAAGATTGATGACATTAGAGAAAGATAGAAGAGCTGTGGTGGTACTGTGGAATGGCCTAAAGCAGGGCTGAGAGTCGGCGAGCTTTCTGTTTTGAATAAGAAAGTGCATGATTTGTTTGTGCATGCATCTTTCCATGATTTTAGCTAGTGGTGAAAGAATGGCTATAGGTCTAAAGTTAGATAATTCTGTGGAACTTCCTCCTTTATGGAGAGGTATAACATGTGATATTTTCCATATTGCTGGGATGGATCTTTCTGAGATGGATCTGCTGATCAGAATAGAAATGGGAAGTGCTATGGCATCAGCTGCTTTTTGAAGATATTCAGCTGAGAGGTGGTTGGCAGGTAGTGTAGTAGGTTTTAGCTTTTTGAGTAAGGTCTGGATCAGCTTGGTAGGTACGGTTTGAAAGGTAAAGGTGGGTTGGGTGCTGGGTGGATCAGGGCTAGATGTGCCAGAGCTGGTGTTTGTGTCCGATGGAGTGAGATGGGTAGCTAGAGACTGGATAGTTTCAGTAAAGAAGGAGTTGAAGCTGTTTGCAATTTCAACAGGGGATTTATCAAGGGCAGCTGATGGGGTAGGAGTGGCGGAACAGCCTGGGTGGAGAAGATTGTTAATACCGGCCCAAAACTTTTGAGGTTTTAGCTGATATTTTTGTTGTAGAAAGGTGTAGTGATTTGTTTTGTCTAGAATGACAGATTTTTTGGTCTGGTTCCTTAGCTGCCAGTATCTTACTTGGTCCATAGGGGCTTTGGTAACATGCCACCTGGCCCAGGCATTGTTTCTTAGTTTAATTTTGTTTTTTGTTTCTTTAGATAGCCACAGTGCAACTGTGGCTTTTACACAGATGGTACGGGTAGGAGCATGGTGGTTAAGTATAGCAAGAAATTTGGCATTGAAGTACTCAACTGCTTCTTGTAATGGGAGTCGTTTCAAGACATTCCAATTGCATGCTTTCAGTTCTTTTTGGAAGTTGCCAAGGTTAAAGTTCCTGACTTTTCTTATAGTTTTGTAGGTGGGCTGGTTGGGACTGTCGGCTTTGAGCCTAATAATAGAGGTAAGGCAGTGATCATTTAGATCATCGGGTAATGTACCTGACTTGTATTTTTGGGGGTGGCTGTTAATAAGTATCCAATTGAGGATACTATCTTTGACTCTATTTTTGCTAAATCTGGTGGGAGTGGCAATGATCTGAGTAAACCCATGGAGGTTTAAATGCGTGGAGGGAGTTTCAGAGGAACAGGTGTTCCAGTCAGTGTTAAAGTCCCCCAAGACAATGGTTTCCTGGGGATAGTTAGAAGCTAGCCAGTGTAAGATATTTTCTAGAGTATTATCATTCTTGCCGGGTGGAATATAAATGCAGACAATGTGTCTGCATTTATTTTTGTTTATTATTAGTTTGATGATGAGAATTTCTGCATTGCCAAACTGGGGTGGCTGTTGGCTGTCAATTGTTATTTTTAGGGTAGACTTGTATAGTACAGCTAACCCACCACCTTTCCTGGAGATCCGGTCCAGTCTAAGGATGTTGTACTGTGGGGGGGCATTTCGTTATCTTTGGTTATTGGTTTTAGCCAGGTTTCTGTGAGGCAGAAGATATCAGGGGAGTGAACAGTTAAGAGTCCATGTAGGCTATGGATCTTGTTGTTTAGGCTTCTGATGTTGAGATGACAGACCAGAAATGAGTTTGGAAGTCTATCAATTTGGGTAGTACATGTTGGGTTGTTAGATGGTATGCTTGGGTCTACTGTTGTGGATGGGCCAGGGTTGGGGTGGATGTCTCCATCCTACATAAGATTAATTTTTAAGTTGCTTATGAGTCTTAAAAAAAAAAATTGTTTATGATTTTTTTGTAACTTTTGGTTATGGTAATTTATGGCTTTGTCCAGATTTTTTTTGTTCTTTTGTTCTAAGAGGTTGAGAGATATAGTGTGTGTGTGTGTGTGTGTGTGTGTGTGTGTGTGTGTGTGTGTGTGTGAAGAGAGAGAGAGAGAGAGAGAGAGAGAGAGGGAGAGAGAGCATCTTGAATAAATGCATTAAGTATTTTGGAAACAGAGTTAAGTCATAGTAGATAAAGTGTTTTGAGCTTCTTGTATTCATTTGTACATATAAGGTAATTGTAAATATTACCTTAGTGTGTTAAAATATTCAGACAGTTTAAAGGGATCCGAATCTAAATGGTGAACTATGAGGCAAGGAGGATCTGATATATCTTCAAAGATCATTAAGGAAATAACTGAAAGTCTGCCCCAGGATTCTCCCCTCGCTGCATCCAGCATGATCTTTTCTTATAATACCTGCAGAATTTATTTGTAAACGTCAGAAATATTGCTTATATATATATATATATATATATATATATATATATATATATATATATATATGTATATTTCAAACGTTAATGATACTGTTGTTATAAACACCAAGCAAAATAATGTTTAATCTTAAGCAAGATGTATTTAAGCATAGTAAAAGAAATAAATAATAAAGCAATGTAAGCTTCAGAAATGCAATATTTAGTTAGCGGCTATGATATAAACACTACAGAGAAAGGCTGCACAATAACCTCATGTGAATATCTTTGGTGTGCTTCATTAGAGCACACAGGAATCTGCTGCTGAGCAGTTATAACTTTGGTTCATTGTAAGAATGTAAATGCTGTGTTGTGTTTTTTTTTAATTCAAGTATGTTGCCTGCCTTTAACTAGCTCTGTGGCATACAGAGGTGAAGCCCCGACTACTGTGCAGGTGACCTGGGTTTGAATAGCTGCTTGGGCATGTGTAGGAAGTGGCAGGAGAGAGATGGGTGTAAACAGCTGTTGCTGGCTTACCCATCCAGATCAGAGAGAGGCAGCTCTGTCTCATCACTTGGAAGCACCTGGCGGTAGCACCGGGTGTTACATCCGTGGAACATTGGCCTTCGTTGCACTCGCTGCCATTGTGCAGGTGAATTTACCATAGGATCTAGTGCTCAGATGTACAGTACTGCAGGTGGCAGTGGCAGCGGAGCTCAGAGACCTGCAGAGAGGAAAGAGGACATGCATGCTCACCAGTAATATGGCCATGTTCCCTACCACCCAGCTCTTGCTGCTGGAGGGACATATGGGTCGATAGGGCTTGCTCACCTCTCAGCTCCCATGGAATGAATGGGCTGATTGGATGCAGATAGGGGAGCCATTAGGAGATGAAAAAACAGGATTGTTGCCTGTTGACCTCACGTTTGCTTATGTTGATAAACGGACTGCCATAATAAGAAGTGCAGTAGATACTTTGTACCGTGAATTCATAATATTGTTGCCTACAGAACTTTGCTGTGTGCACAGTATTAATATTAGACCCAAAGGTCTGTTTCTAACTTGGTGTTCGATACAATAAAGATAAACTGCACTGTTGTGTCGATTTTATTATACCCAGATAGTCACATACATAGTTTATAGTTTTATGACAGAATACATGTCCTGACCAGCTTGAAGGAAAAGTGCACACTAGAAAAATAAAATCATCAATTTAGCAAATTGTTTCCAGTATTACTGCATCTGATATATCATGAACATGACCAGAAGAGCTTAGATTTCATTCATACAGATACTGTGTGAGCGCAGTAGCTTGCTTTTTGGCTCATTAACTGCTCAAATAAATTTCCTGTTCATTTGACGAATGGTCCAAAGTTTAATAATTTTATGCAAATTTTAATGAATGCATTTGCAGTGCAAATAAACTAACCATTAAATTGCAAATTTTAACAATGCATTTGCCTGCCAGATCTTTGTGCAGTGTAATTGTTTTGCCTTCTTTTCATTGGTCTGTCCCTGTGTTATTGACATTTCCTGTATATTTACACAAAAAGATGTTGTCTGGCCATCACTTTTCTATTTTGGTGTCTGCTTCTTTATCTCAACTATCTTTGTAACCCTTTCAAATTCAGGTTTATTACCATGCTTGACCACCATTGCAATTACAAAGGTAAAATAAGAAAAAAAACATACATTTCATCTGTCCCTGATTTTACAGTTTGCCTCATATTTTGGTCTTGTCTCTTCTATTTTTTATTTTTTTGATTTTCTAGTAATTATTGAGGATTACAGACAGTCAATAATGACATGCATTAGAGTTTCAGTCTTCTTGTTTTGAAAATATATGTTAAAGCAGAATCTATTTTTCTATTAGCTCTTTAAGTTTAATAGAATAATATTCAAAATGTTCTTGATTTTGGGCCTTTGTACCCCTGTTATTTTTGGCTTTGATGTTAATTCTTGAGCAGGAAGTTCAGATGATGAACAAAAGTAATAAAAAAGAAATACAACAATAGGCAAGCTCTGGAGAATAAAAGAATATTAATTGGGATAGAGTAATCACCTTATTACTAATATCAAATAACGGCAAAAATAAGGTTGAATATATAGTTTTTGAAGGACCTTGTAAAACATGAAAGTGTGAAGGATTCACACAAGCACTGTGGGAGGAGCTTCCTGAGGAGGCAAGCCTGGTATCTGGCATCTCCAACAACCCCAAGGATGAAAAGAGTACGGACCTAGCCAGAAAGCAGGTGATCAAGAGCTCCTTAAAATCTGTGAGAACCTATCTTGTGTTGTGCTAAATAATCTAACAGCAACGCTTTAAATGTAATATTTGAGTGGATAAGCAGCCAGTAGAGAATTGTAAAATCAAGTTAATATATTTTTAATCAGGAGTACCTGTATGTAAAAAAAAAACTCTAGGGTGTAGCACTCTGAGCTAGCTGCAGTTGGTTAAGCACTCTGGTAGGCAAGATGATGGCTAGGCAGTTACAGTAGCCAAGAGATTTCAGGGCATTCCCCACCACAGAAGTTGTTTTACAGGAAGGCAGTGCCACAGGTGAGAGACATTTGTAAATGAAAACAAGAGGATTTGACCATACATGACATGTGATCCCTAAGTATTAATCTGGCACCAATAATCACACCAGGAATTTTAACTTTATTCACAAATGCCAGCTTTTACAGCTATAAATGACAGCTGGATTTAAAGCTGGACAATTTCTGTCCCTTAAGATAGCATGACTAGCCGTGGCAACAGTTATACATGTGTTAAGCTGCAGCTAACAAATCCAGTTTGGATACATTCCAAATCTTTATGTAAAGATTCCATATGGCACAAATTGTCCTGAGAGGTTTACCTTAGTTGGTTTAAATCACCATAGAATGACTTATGTTTCAAGGATTTTTTAATGTTGCATAACTTAACTTGAACATGCCAAAAAAAGATGGCAAATTTATTTTCCCTGGGGAGAAAAGCCCAGCTTGCACCCCTCCCACTCTGGGGCCAGAGTAAGTGCCATGGATGCATAACAGTGGGGAAATGTGAAAAAAAATCATTGCAGTACACCAACACCTCAGGAAATATAAAACAATCCAGTTTCAAAAATAAAATAAAATAAAATAATGAAGAAAACCACTCAAACAAACTATACTCATCAGGGTGTAGGATAAAATACTAATGGAAGGAGAGGTAAAGTTGTGTATCATCAGCATATCTATGGCATTGATGTCATTTCCTTCCTTTGAGTTCCACTAGCAGATGTATATACATGGAGAACAACAATGGATACAACATTGGACCCCTGGAACTCCTGATATGATAGGGCAAGATGGAGACATGCAAAATAGGTCCAGAAAATTTGGAGTGCCAGCATTTCAGGATGGTACCTGTAAGTTTGCAAATGGTCCAAAGGCCTATCATGATCGGTCATGTCAAATATTAAGTACAGATCAAGGATAACCAGAAAGAATAGTACCACTGATTGCTCCCCATTAAAGATCATTCAAGATATGAGTAAGGGCTGTCTCAGCATGATGTCCAGTCCAGCATCC
Source organism: Protopterus annectens (assembly GCF_019279795.1). NCBI lineage: Eukaryota > Metazoa > Chordata > Ceratodontiformes > Protopteridae > Protopterus > Protopterus annectens. Next base: position 727,649,554 of record NC_056729.1, read on the forward strand.
AGGCTGGAACAGATGATAAACATGGTCATTTTTACAGGACAGTATTAAGAAGGCTGCAGGGAACATTCTCAATAACCTGACATATAAAGGGAAGGTTAAAGATGGGTAGTACTTATAAGATCATCAGGATCTAAATTATGCTTCTTCATGACTCGGATATCCAAGGTGTACATTATTTATGGTAAAAATGTTTTATTAATTAATATATAAAAAGTCTTAATGACATCTATTTTGACAGTATGTATGATAAAATGTGAACTTCCATTTAAGTAGGCTATTTATTGAATGTTTTTTATGGACATTAATATTTTTGTATTTGTAGGATTTTGAGGGAGTTTTTTGATTAACTTATATATGTTTTTTTAAAAAAACTTAGCTTTCATTTTATAGATTTGTAATTTTTATTGATAATTAAGGCATTAATTGGCAATTAACGGATGTATTTAAACAGGAGGGTAGTGTTGTGGAGTTGTTCTGAAGAAGTCTTCTGTGTTAAGACAAAACCTAGGTTAACAACTGCTTGCTTTTGCATTGGTTCCTGAATCGAATAAAAGTGGTTTTAACGCTTTCAGTCGTGGATTATTTTCCTTGTTGTTGGTCCAAGTGTACGAGTAACTACAGCCTTTGGTGTTCCTGTTTTTGGTTTGTCTTTTGTTGGTTTGAGGTTTTTCTGTCTCAGCATGATGTCCAGTCCAGCATCCAGGCTGGAACAGATGATAAACATGGTCATTTTTACAGGACAGTATTAAGATGGCTGCAGGGAACATTCTCAATAACCTGACATATAAAGGGAAGGTTAAAGATGGGTAGTACTTATAAGATCATCAGGATCTAAATTATGCTTCTTCATGACTCGGATATCCAATGTGTACATTATTTATGGTAAAAAATGTTTATTAATTAATATATAAAAAGTCTTAATGACATCTATTTTGACAGTATGTATGCTAAAATGTGAACTTCCATTTAAGTAGGTTATTTATTGAATGGTTTTTATGGACATTAACATTTTTGTATTTGTAGGATTTTGAGGGAGTTTTTTGATTAACTTATATATGTTTTTTTTAAAAAACTTAGCTTTCATTTTATAGATTTGTAATTTTTATTGATAATTAAGGCATTAATTGGCAATTAATGGATGTATTTAAACAGGAGGGTAGTGTTGTGGAGTTGTTCTGAAGAAGTCTTCTGTTTTAAGACGAAACCTAGGTTAACAACTGCTTGCTTTTGCATTGGTTCCTGAATTGAATAAAAGTGGTTTTAGCGCTTTCAGTCGTGGATTATTTTCCTTGTTGTTGGTCCAAGTGTACGAGTAACTACAGCCTTTGGTGTTCCGGTTTTTGGTTTGTCTTTCGTTGGTTTGAGGTTTTTCTGTTTTCATCTGCACAAAGGTATGGAGTCGAACTCGGACATTATGGACTTGTTAAACAAAATTAATATGCAACTTGTGGAGCATACGGAACAGATTAAAACGTTAGTGGAGAAGCAACAGGTGATGACGGTAGCTTCCCATCCTATTTTTGGTAGTCTGGGTGTACCTTTAACCCAGTCTACTCCACCCAGTAACCATCCTGTTGCTAATTCAGAGGAGGCGAATGCTGACGTTCCGGTTTCTAATCGGACATTAACTAAGAATTCTAGCAGTGGTAATAGCTTGGACAAAATGCTATGGAAAAACAACTTATTCAATTTTCAACAGGAATTTGTTAATGTGGCTCCAATATGGAGATCCGACTTAACATTAACCGAAAGGTTAAAAAATTTTGATAAAAAATTGTTTCAAATGAAAAAATTGCAGTTGGAGAACAGTTATCTGCTGAGGAATATTGACTTGGGGTTGGTTCCAAGAGGTTTACGCCTGTGGAGATACCCCAATGGCATATTGGGTAATGTCGAAATGATTCAAGATGTTCATCAACTTTTTGATAACACTGGTTTGGAGCTTATGAGAATTATGATTAAACATAACGATGTAGTTATAGCAAAGTTTTTGGCTGAATTAGAACAAGAAAATGACATAATAATAAGTGACTTGAATTTTGACAATTACTTAACCAATTATAAAAACATCTTGACTAATGTTAACAACAGCATTCATAATTTATTTGTGAGAAAGACCAACAAAATTAAAAGAGATACTGAAGAATATCATATTCAGAAAGTATATCCTTTGTCGAAAGGTCACCATGGTAACCATAGAACGCGAGTCAACCCGAATCATCAAAAAGGTCAGGAAGTGATGTCACCAACGAAGGAGCAGCACTACGAGCAAGAGGAAATCCCTTTAGATGGGGGCCCGAGGCGTTCCGAAAGGTTATGCAATCGAGGGGAAGATGTTCAGCGGCAGAGAAGGGACGACAATGTAAGGTTTGTGGAACAGGGAGCTCACCCGAAGAGGTGGGACACTCAACCCAAACAACAAAGCCCTTACACGATGGATTGGAACTAATACAATCTGACAAACCTAATGTGACGACTCTTAGTCACACAGAGGTTTGTATTAAGCCAAACAGTCATGTTTTGTTGGCAACAGTGGTTAAAGAAGACGCTAAAGAAAGCATTTATGTTAGAGGGCCTTCACCACTAATAGTAAGTACTGTATCCAGCTTTGATTTCATCAATTTTTTCTCCCACAAAGAAACAACAACTTTCGAAAACGATTTATGTGGGGGAAATAATGCATTAACCAACACCAGTGACTGCTTTGAAAATATAAGTGTATATTTGGATTCTGTATGTGGGGGTACATGTGACAAGCAGAATAACAAGTGTTGTAGTGTTTTAACGGTTGATAGTAATGTTGGTAATGAGATGGAAATGGACATGTATGAAACCTTAAATTTAACAGATTTGATTGATATGTTAAATGAGAGTTTAGACAGAACTAATTTTATTGAACCTACCATTATAACCAATAAGCATGGTGACTTTAAATTATTTAATTATTCCTGCAAGCCATTTGATGTTAGACATGCAGAGTTGTTATCTAAAGGGTTTACTTTCGTGCCAGCTATTAATGGAAATATGGTGGATGTTTTAATGGATTTAAAATTATTAACTCGTAAAATGAACATAAAGATGTGGTTCTTGGAAGAAAAGAATTATAATGCCAATGGTTTAAAAAGGCCGAGCAAATTTAATCCTCCAGTCAATAATACGGTGGCATTATTTGAAAAAGCTTGCGAGTTACAAATAAGAGATTATTTTAGAGACGACCCCAAAGTTATTAATATGGCAATGAAAAGTAAGATTAAATATGGTAATTTAACTAAGGAGGAAAATTATTTATTGTCCCTACTTACCAAAGACAACACTATTCGTTTTATGAAGCCTGATAAGGGCAATGGCATGGTGATTATGGATAGAAATGATTATTCAAATTATATGCTTCATATGTTAACTGAGGACACCTATGAAGAGGTGACCTTAAACCAAATCCATATAGCCTTTACTAGAATTGATTTAATGATTGAAGACCTGTTATTACAGGGGCAGATCAACAAAATTGATTTTAGTTATTTGAAAAATGAATTTCCAACTATTAGCAATATATTTGGTATTCCCAAAATTCATAAGGGCTTAAAAAAATGTGGCTTTTAGACCGATAGTCGATGCTAAAAGGAGTAAGACTGTTTTTATTAGCAAATATTTGGATTACTATTTACAAAGAGGTTTGGAAAAATTCGAGTACATTATCAAGGATTCTTGGCATTTTTTGCATAAACTAAATTTTATTAAATTTAACCATTCAACATTATTTCTTACAACTGACATTAAAAATTTGTATTCGGTTATTCCTAATGGTATTGGTTTACAATGGTTAGAATGCCAATTATTAAAAATGGGTATTTATCAGCACGATTAGATCAATGTATTTATTTTCCTTATGGAAATTGTATTAACTAATAATTTTTTATTTTTTGAAGGGAATTATTACAAACAGGTGACGGGGATAGCTATGGGGGCAGCTTGTGCCCCCAGCTACGCCAATTATGTTATGTCATATTGGGAACAAAATTATGTATTTGAAAGTGAATTTGCTACATACATCCAATATTGCACTCGTTTCCTGGACAATATTTTTATTGTTTGGAACGGTGATTCGGAGAGTTTATTGGAATTCATTAAATATATTAATAATACTGAAGAATTTTTAAAATTCACTTTTAATTACAGTGATCAAGAAATTAATTATTTGGATGTTTCTTTGCAGTATGACCAAGTTAAAGGTGTACTATCTTCAGGAATTTATAGAAAAGCCACCTTTTCTAATGCATATTTAAATTATTCCAGTTGGCATCCCAACCATCAGAAAAAAGTTATTGTGAAGGGACAGATGGTTAGGGCAGCCAGGATGGTAAATGGAGTTGGGGAATTCAAGAAAGAGTTGGAAAATATAATGGGTATGTTTATTAAAAGGGGTTACCCTATTGACTTGGTTAACAATAGTAAGGATGAAATTATATTAAAAAGACTTAAAGGATTTTATCAGCCATTATTAAAGTTGGAAGTAGGTTCAATAAATGCTAATTTGGGTATGAACACAAAATTAGATTTTGAGAGCAACCATAGGGATGTGACAAAAGAAAGTTTATATTTTATCACTACGTACACGTATGACACAGATTTCATAATTAAGGTTATACAGAATAAGTGGGAATTGTTAAAATTGGATGTCAATGTAAGTAAAAAATTGAAGAATTTACCCATTAATGTATACAGAAAAGCAAGGTCCTTTAAAAATTTATTGAAGAGCAGTACATATGTGAACAATGGTTTTCCTTCCCACAGACCAGTGGGGAATTTTAAATGTGGTAGGTGTAGTCTTTGTGCATACATCTTAACCACTAAGAACAAAATTACGGTGAGGAATGAATTAATTTTTATTAAGGGGCATTTTAATTGTTATACTAAAAATGTGGTATATATGGCTAAATGTAATGATTGTTTAGCGTTTTATATAGGTAAAACGTGTAGAGCCTTTAGAGACAGAATAGGGGAACATGTGTTAGACATTAGGCATCAAAAGAATACTAATGCCCTATTCAGGCATATCAATCAATTTCCAGGACATGGTTTTAAATTTGCTATCATCCAACAAATAACAAAGGATTTACAAGGACGACTTTTAGATGTCCATTTGGACCTTTGTGAAATGAAATGGCAACTGAGACTTGATGCCACTAGATATCCCGGTTTAAATGATAGTATTAGTATTGCCCCTTTATTAAAACTTAGGTACATTAAGGGTTAAAATATGTGCACTGGCTGGGTGATTATGTACATGACCTCCTAACAATAATTTGTATTTTGTATTCCATATTTTGTACACACGTTTTTTAATATGTACATTATTTATGGTAAAACATTTTTATTAATTAATATATAAAAAGTCTTAATGACATCTATTTTGACAGTATGTATGCTAAAATGTGAACTTCCATTTAAGTAGGCTATTTATTGAATGTTTTTTATGGACATTAACATTTTTGTATTTGTAGGATTTTGAGGGAGTTTTTTGATTAACTTATATACTTTTTTTTTAAAAACTTAGCTTTCATTTTATAGATTTGTAATTTTTATTGATAATTAAGGCATTAATTGGCAATTAACGGATGTATTTAAACAGGAGGGTAGTGTTGTGGAGTTGTTCTGAAGAAGTCTTCTATGTTAAGACGAAACCTAGGTTAACAACTGCTTGCTTTTGCATTGGTTCCTGAATCGAATAAAAGTGGTTTTAGCGCTTTCAGTCGTGGATTATTTTCCTTGTTGTTGGTCCAAGTGTACGAGTAACTACAGACTTTGGTTTTCCTGTTTTTGGTTTGTCTTTCGTTGGTTTGAGGTTTTTCTGTCTCAACATGATGTCCAGTCCAGCATCCAGGCTGGAACAGATGATAAACATGGTCATTTTTACAGGACAGTATTAAGATGGCTGCAGGGAACATTCTCAATAACCTGACATATAAAAGGAAGGTTAAAGATGGGTAGTACTTATAAGATCATCAGGATCTAAATTATGCTTCTTCATGACTCAGATATCCAAGGTCTTCTTTAAAGTAGACTGAGATTCCCCAGTACTCAGTGGGGCAAAGATGATGTGATAGCTGTTCTTTTTGGGTTATGATATGGTGAATCACTGGAACAAGTACATGTAGGATGCATACTTAATGGAAATTAATTCAAACTCAAGTGACAGGTTAAATTCCTGAAATTAACGAGACCACGTCTGAATAATCAATCAGCTGGATCTGACAGTAAGAGCATACCAGAAGTTCTGTAGTAGTAATGAAAAATGAAAACCTTATGAAAATCTCATATATAAAGAAATTATAAAGCACACTGCAAAACTTACTTGAGATGTGTTCGTGTATGAAGGTCTTTCTTTCTGTATACTGAAATGATGCTCATTTTTGAGATTTCTTTGGATACTTCGGTATCCTCCTATATCCCAAAGGCATGCTGTTAGTGAATTGATGATGTGGATGTTATTCTGTTAGAGGATAAAAGATTCCTGACAAGGGAAGAAAGACTGCAAACTGAAAAATTATGAGGTGATAATAAAATGTAGAACTTAGGAAGTTACATTTGTTTTGGAGTGGCTGTGTTATATAAAAAACAGTAAAAATACTAAATGTAATGCTGACAAGGATAGGAAGGTTAACTGTTGTGGATTTGAGGTACAGAGAAAATTTTTACACAACTATAGCATTATATCCATAGATAACTAGTAAGAAAATAGAGAATCTTTTTCATGAAACGTGAGACTATGTGGTGGGTAATATGAAAATTATAACTGTGGGGGAATTTAATTGTGATTCAAGAGGAAGATGTAAGAAGGAAGGTAAACATAAGAAATACTTGAAGTGATAAAATATGATAAATTAGCTGTGTGAAGCAAAAATCAATGGACTTACAGAATAAATTGATTATTTTGTATTATTGGATGGAATGGGGGTAGTAGAAGGATACAGTTGTGAAGAAGGTTTCAGGCCAATTAATAACATGGATGAAGGTGACTGAAGAAAGGGAGCATATTAAAACAGGAAAGGAAATAAAAACAATAAATGAGATATTATGTGGTGAAACTGAAGAGTGGGATGTAGTGCAGTTATGGAAGGATCGTGTAACAATGAAAGATGTCTATGAAAACTGGTCTGATGGGGGGATTGGACATAAAAAGAAGTATAAAAAATGTTTATTTTTTACCTTTTTCCCCAGTGGCAGGATATGTAAGATATGGGAAAATTATTATAGAGTTTAGATTGTACTACAATGGTTTTATGATATGGAAAATAAAATATTTAAAAGAAAAAAAAGGGCACTACTGTTTAGGCAGAGATATTGTCTGCATGGGAGAATGGAAGAAGTATCTGCATATTGGGATAAAATAGTAAAGGAGACTAGATAATGAGAGAAATAAAAAATGTCAAAGGAGAGTTAATAATTATACACGAAGAAATTATGAGTT